>NC_044503.1:41433013-41450513 GCF_902362185.1 Chanos chanos
CTCTGTCTCTGATGATGGTGCGTGTTGTCTCTCTCTGATGATGTGTTGTCTCTCTGTCTCTGATGATGCGTGTTGTCTCTCTGTCTCTGATGATGATGCGTGTTGTCTCTCTGTCTCTGATGATGATGCGTGTTGTCTCTCTGTCTCTGATGATGATGCGTGTTGTCTCTCTCTGATGATGTGTTGTCTCTCTGTCTCTGATGATGCGTGTTGTCTCTCTGTCTCTGATGATGGTGCGTTGTCTCTCTGTCTCTGATGATGGTGCGTTGTCTCTCTGTCTCTGATGATGCGTGTTGTCTCTCTCTGATGATGCGTTGTTTCTGTCTCTCTCTGATGATGCTGTGCTGCAGGCACAGGATGCGAGGGGAAATGACTCTGTGGAACCCAGGCTGTGATCACGCTGGCATCGCCACGCAGGTCGTCGTGGAGAAAAAACTGATGAGGGAGAGAGGGATGACCAGACACGACCTTGGACGAGAGAAGTTTATCGAGGAGGTGTGGAAATGGAAGAACGAGTGAGTACAAGAGAGGGACGGATGGCAGAACAGGGAAACTTTTTTTGGGGGGGGGGGGGGCGATAAAAAGGTCAGCAGAGCTTTCTGTCATTGACCAGTAAAAGAATTAAAACAACACATGAAAAAGTCTGTGGATTAAGAGTTGGACTTGATGAAATGAAAAGCATAAACTTTTAGTCATTCTGTTTGGGCAAAAAAGGAAAATGTAGCAGTAAATTGGGTGAGTGAGTGTGAATGTGAGGGAGTGAATGAGTGTGTGAGAGAGAGAGATAGAGAGAGAGGAAGTGAGTGGTGAAGTGTTGCCACTGTGTTTTTAAAGGCACAACTCAGTTTTAACTGACCAGTTTCATATGAAGATATGGAGCCAACTGTAAGAGACCCTGAGAATGAGCTATGATGGATGGATAGATGAATGTATGTATGATGGATGATGGATGGATAGATGAATGTATAAGGACAGATACATGAATGAATGAATTAGGACGGAGATGAGGAGTTATGGCATGACAGAGAGGAGAATGAAGACACAGAGACTGAGTCATTGTGTCGTCCTGTCTGAAACAGAAAAGGAGACCGGATCTACCACCAGCTGAAGAAACTGGGTTCGTCTCTTGACTGGGATCGAGCCTGCTTCACAATGGACCCTGTGAGTGTAACAGGATTAATCTGTGACCAGCTGATCGCTAGCATCCGCCCAGGCTAATCTCCGCTTGAGTGATTTAATTTCTCTCTTGAACTGTCATATGGATCTTAATGTAGCTGATCTTTTTTGGGCTGATCATCAACACTTCTGTGAGCTTATCTTGGTTGTTTTTTGTGCTGATTTCTGTTGGTCACACCCTGACATGTTTAGTTGATCTATTTAGAGTTTATTGTATCCTTTTATGCATTCAGCTCATGTCTGTGGTATCGAGCTGATATTGTGTGTGTGTGTGTGTGTGTGTGTGTGCATAGAAACTGTCGTACGCTGTGCAGGAGGCTTTTATCAGGCTCCATGAGGAGGGCGTCATCTACAGGAGCAAAAGACTCGTCAACTGGTCCTGCACCCTCAACTCTGCCATCTCAGACATAGAGGTACGCTCACAACCTCAAACTGCACCATCTCAGACATAGAGTTACACTCACAACTTCAAACTGCACCATCTCAGACATAGAGTTACACTCACAACCTCAAACTGCACCGTCTCAGACATAGAGTTACACTCACAACCTCAAACTGCACCATCTCAGACATAGAGGTACACTCACAACCTCAAACTGCACCATCTCAGACATAGAGGTTCGCTCACAACCCCAAACTGCACCATCTCAGACATAGAGGTACACTCACAACCCCAAACTGCACCATCTCAGACATAGAGTTACACTCACAACCTCAAACTGCACCATCTCAGACATAGAGTTACGCTCACAACCTCAAACTGCACCGTCTCAGACATAGAGGTACACTCACAACCTCAAACTGCACCGTCTCAGACATAGAGTTACACTCACAACCTCAAACTGCACCGTCTCAGACATAGAGTTACACTCACAACCCCAAACTGCACCGTCTCAGACATAGAGGTTCGCTCACAACCTCAAACTGCACCGTCTCAGACATAGAGTTACACTCACAACCTCAAACTGCACCATCTCAGACATAGAGGTACACTCACAACCTCAAACTGCACCATCTCAGACATAGAGGTTCGCTCACAACCTCAAACTGCACTGTCTCAGACATAGAGGTACGCTCACAACCTCAAACTGCACCATCTCAGACATAGAAATTCGCTCACAACCTCAAACTGCACCATCTCAGACATAGAGGTACACTCACAACCTCAAACTGCACCGTCTCAGACATAGAGTTACACTCACAACCTCAAACTGCACCGTCTCAGACATAGAGTTACACTCACAACCTCAAACTGCACCGTCTCAGACATAGAGGTTCGCTCACAACCTCAAACTGCACCATCTCAGACATGGAGGTACACTCACAACCTCAAACTGCACCGTCTCAGACATAGAGTTACGCTCACAACCTCAAACTGCACTGTCTCAGACATAGAGTTACGCTCACAACCTCAAACTGCACCGTCTCAGACATAGAGTTACGCTCACAACCTCAAACTGCACCATCTCAGACATAGAGGTACACTCACAACCTCAAACTGCACCGTCTCAGACATAGAGTTACACTCACAACCTCAAACTGCACCGTCTCAGACATAGAGTTACACTCACAACCTCAAACTGCACCGTCTCAGACATAGAGGTACGCCCACAACCTCAAACTGCACCATCTCAGACATAGAGGTACACTCACAACCTCAAACTGCACCGTCTCAGACATACAGGTACGCCCACAACCTCAAACTGCACCATCTCAGACATAGAGGTACACTCACAACCTCAAACTGCGATGTCGCAGACATAGAGTTACACTCACAACCTCAAACTGCACCATCTCAGACATAGAGTTACGCCCACAACCTCAAACTGCACCGTCTGTATAATGTGTTTGGTGTGTGCGAGTCATGTTTGGTCTGTGTGTGTATGTGTGTGTAACATGTTTGGTGTGTGTAACGTGTTTGGTGTGTGTGTGTATATAATGTGTTTGGTGTGTGTGTGTGTGTATATAATGTGTTTGGTGCATGTGTGTGTGTAACGTGTTGTGTTTGGTGTATGTGTGTGTGTGTGGGTGTTTGATGTGTGTGTGTGTGTGTATAATGTGTTTGATGTGTGTGTATAACGTGTTTGTGTGTGTGTGTGTGTGTGATGTGCCGTTTGCAGGTGGATAAGAAGGAGCTGACAGGCAGGACTCTGCTCCCAGTGCCCGGGTACAAAGAGAAGGTGGAGTTTGGAGTGCTGGTGTCTTTCTCTTACAAGATAGAGGGATCAGGTGAGAGGGACAAGAAAAGAGCAAGACATTTAGCCTGTACGACAGTGACACAATGACTTATTTCTAACGTTCATTCTGTCTCACAGATGAGGAGGTTGTCGTGGCGACCACGCGTATTGAGACCATGCTCGGAGACACAGCGGTGGCTGTCCATCCCAGTGACCCCAGATACCAGGTTCCTGTCAGACGTCTCACTTCAGACCTCTGCCCACTCCACACCTGACGGCCAGTTATGTCTTATACGTACGTCTTATCTCATCTGGTCTCTCCTCTCTCTCTCTCTCTCTCTCTCTGTCTCTCAGCACCTGAAAGGAAAGACAGTGATCCATCCGTTCTGTGACCGGAAGATGCCTGTGGTGTTCGATGACTTTGTGGACATGAACTTTGGAACAGGTGAGGACAGAGAGAGAGAGTTAAATCAGTGCTGATTACGGCCTTCACTTCTTCATTAACGGCTGCTCTGACATGGTTCTCTCTCTAGGGGCGGTGAAGATCACTCCTGCTCATGACCATAATGATTACGAGGTGGGAGTCAGACACGACCTGGAGTTTATCAACATCCTGGATGAGAACGGGCTCCTCATCAACGTTCCTCCGCCTTTCCTGGTACACACGCACACACGCATACACACACTCTCTCTGTCTGTCTCCCACACACACACTCACTCTCTTTCCCTCTCACACACACACACACACACACACACACACACACACACACACACTCTCTCTGTCTCGCTCTCTCAGACACACACGCACACACTCTCTCTCTCTCTCTCCCTCTCACACACACACTCTCTCTCTTTCCTTCTCACACACGCACACACACACTCTCTCTCTCTCACAGCCTCTCGCAGCCTGGTTTGTGGAGCATTATGTGTTTCGTGTGAACGTGTGTCTGTAGGATAAGAAGTGCCTGTGTTGAAGTGTAATATTTGTGCCTGTGCCTCTGTGTGTGTGTAGGGTATGAAGCGTTTTGAAGCGAGGAAGGCTGTCCTAAAGGCACTGAAGGATATGGGCCAGTTTAAAGACATCAGAGACAATCCTATGGTTGTACCTGTGTGCAGGTCAGTCTCTCTCTCTCATACACACACACACACACACACACACACATATTACTGTTGTATGTACACCAAACACACACACACATGCACCCAAACACATATAGACACAGAGTCATATCTCTTGTTCCACTCTGTTACAGTCAAACTCTGTCCGTCTCATGCTGTTACAGTCAAACTCTGTCTGTCTTAGGTCCATCAGTATAAAACACTCATGTCATGTCTTTAGTTCAGACACAGAGGAATACGCTTTAGTGTCTCACTCTGTGTGCGTGTGTGTGTGTGTGTGTGTGTGTCAGCCGGTCTAAGGACATCGTGGAGCCCCTGTTGAAGCCGCAGTGGTATGTGAACTGTGCAGATATGGGGAAACAGGCGGCAGATGTTGTCAGACAGGGTCATCTGAAGATCATACCAGATCACCACCTCAAAACATGGTTCAACTGGATGGACAACATCAGGTCAGCTAACACTCTTATTCTTACACTGTCACTCTCTCTTTCTCTCTCTTTCTAAGGATCTTCTCTCTCTGTCTCTAGGAATGATAGTTCTTTGTGTGTTTTGTGGGGGCTTGCGTGTGTGTGTGTGTGTGTGTGTATGTGTTTTGGGGACAGTGTATATGTGTGTGTGTGTGTTGTAGAGACCAGTGTATATGTGCATAAATATGTGTCTATATAACTTGTGTGTATGTGTGTGTTTTAGGGACTGGTGTATCTCTCGACAGCTCTGGTGGGGTCACAGGATTCCCGCATATTTTGTCACTGTGAACGACCCGTCAGTCAAACCAGGAGAGGTGAGGACAGCGCGCGTGTGTGTGTATTTATATAACCTGTGTCTCTCTTTGTATAACTGGTCTCTGTGTGTGTGTGTGTGTGTGTATCCAATCAGTTGATTGGAATTTCTGTGTGTGTGTATATATATTCTTTGTGATAGAGATATTGATGGTGATTATTGTGTGTTTGTCTGCATACAACCTGTATCTTTCTTTGTATAACTCATCTGTGTGTGTGTGTGTGTGTAGGACATGGACGGTCATTACTGGGTCAGTGGGCGTTCTGAGTACGAGGCGAGAGAGAAAGCAGCCAAGCGATTCAATGTCACAGCGGACAAGATCTCCCTCAGACAGGGTAAGGCACGCACGCTCACACACACACACTAATATTCACACACTCACATACACACACCCACACACTAATGCATATTATACATTTGCATTCTGTACAAAACAACACTCGTGTTCCCTCTTCGCCCATTGTTGCCCTGTTTGTTTGTGTGAGTTAGATGAGGACGTGTTGGATACATGGTTCTCCTCCGGAATCTTCCCGTTCTCCATCTTTGGCTGGCCTAATGAGGTGAGCTCTCTATTACACTGTGTGTGTGATGTACTTGCCATGTGTGGAGAAAGCTGTGGGGACTTTAGTTTGTTCTACATTGTGTGTCCGTTTCCTTGTGGTGTGAGGACCTCGGTGTGTATATAATGTGTGCTGTATGCATGCGGTGTGAGGACCTCAGGGTGTTTTACTGTGTGTATAACATGTGCTGTATTCTTGCAGTGTGAGGACCTCAGTGTGTTTTACTATGTGTGTATAGTGTGTGCTGTATGCCTGCATTGTGAGGACCTCAGTGTGTTTTACTGTATATGTATAACTTGTGCTGTATTCCTGCAGTGTGAGGACCTCAGGGTGTTTTACTGTGTGTGTATAACTTGTGCTGTATTCTTGCAGTGTGAGGACCTCAGGGTGTTTTACTGTGTGTGTGTGTAGTGTGTGCTGTATGTCTGCATTGTGAGGACCTCAGTGTGTTTTACTGTATATGTATAATAACTTGTGCTGTATTCCTGCAGTGTGAGAACCTCAGGGTGTTTTACTGTGTGTGTATAACGTATGCTGTGTGTCTGCATTGTGAGGACCTCAGTGTGTTTTGCTGTGTATGTATAATGTGTGCTGTATTCCTGCAGTGTGAGGACCTCAGGGTGTTTTACCCAGGCACTCTGCTGGAGACAGGTCATGACATTTTGTTCTTCTGGGTGGCACGGATGGTAATGATGGGCCTCAAACTCACTGGCAAACTCCCCTTCAAAGAGGTACTGGCACACAAGCGAGTGTGTGTGTGTACTATACATGCATGTGTTTGTGTGGGTGTGTGTGTTTACGGTGTGTGTCTGTTTCAGGTTTATCTGCATGCAGTGGTAAGGGACGCCCACGGCAGGAAGATGAGCAAATCTCTGGGAAATGTCATAGACCCACTGGATGTCATTACTGGAATCTCTTTGGAGGTACACAAACATTGGTTTATTTGTTTGTATGTTTTCAAGCAAAATATCAAATATTTTACCACCTGTGACCAAAACTAAAACAGATGCGAGTTAAGCCTGTGGGATCACGATATCAGAGAACCTCCTGCCTGGAGATATAAAAACATGCTGAACAGTCCTCTGTGTGTGTGTGTGTGTGTGTGTGTGTTGTCTATCTGTCTGTCTGTCTATCTGTGGGTGTTTAGGGTCTCCATGCTCAGCTGCAGGACAGTAATCTGGACCCGGTCGAGATTGAGAAGGCCAAACAAGGACAGGTATTCGTCATAATCCATTACTCCAGTCTGCACACACTCTTTGTTTCCCTCAAGGACTTCACTAATTCTACCCTCTGTGTGTGTGTGTGTGTGTGTGTGTAGAAATCGGACTACCCCAGTGGAATCCCTGAGTGTGGAACAGATGCACTCAGATTTGCCTTGTGTGCATACACCAGTCAAGGTAATGTAAACCTGTCAATCAAACACAAATCTGCCAATCACAAGCCCACCTGACAAATACACGCCCACTCAACTCGGGTGATAAAATACTTTCATGCTCCCCATATAAACCCAATTTTGGCATGTGAGTGTGCGCGTGTGTACGCTTATATGTGTGTATGTGTGTGTGTGTCTGCCTGCTCACCCCTCAGGCCGGGACATTAATCTGGATGTAAACAGGATTCTGGGCTACAGGCATTTCTGTAATAAACTGTGGAATGCAGTGAAGTTTGCCATGAGGACTTTAGGAGAGGGATTCGTACCATGGGACCAAGCACAGGTGTGTGTGTGAGAGAGAGAAAACAGACAAATGGAGGAATAGAAGAGGGATGACGGTAGTGATCTTTTGTGCTTTGTGTTGTGTTTTATGTGGTGCTGTCCATATGACATATTCCTGAAATGTGATGATTTGTAAAATGTGTTTATGCCACAGCAGGAGAAAGACACACTGTATACTCTACTCATCCCTTCTCTCTCTCTCTGTCTGTCTGCCTGTCTCTCTCTAACTGTCTGTCTGTCTCTCTCAGCTGTGTGGGCGCGAGGGCGTGGCTGACAGGTGGATTCTGTCCCGTTTGTGTGCGGCTGTCTCTCTCTGTGGTAGCGGGTTCGAGGCGTATGATTTCCCAGGAATCACCACAGCCATCTATAACTTCTGGCTGTATGAGCTGTGTGACGTCTACTTGGTAAGCACACGCATGCTCACAAGGAGAGGTTTTGGGGTTTTTTTTTGTGCCCAGGCATTTCTCCCTGTGATGTGCCTCTGGCCCTTTTGCTGGGGCTGGCCAGTGGGTGGAGCAGGGATGCTCACTTGTGTATCTTTATGGAACATCCCACCCCTTGGTCACAGGCAGGCTCGTTCAACACGGGTGACCTGGGTTGGATCCCTATGAGTTGCTCCTTGTTACCCTGGTTAAGTGTACTAAACAAAAAAACAATATAATTTGGTACTCTGTTGTGTCTCTCCTCCCCAGTTTTGCACACAGACTTTTTTTTTTTAAACAATATTCTCAAAAGTTCAACGGATAAAAGGTACTTTGAAATATTTCAGCGGATTCACACACGTACAGATTTTACAGAGTGGACACGCACACACACTCTTTCTCTGTATCTCTCTCTCTCTCTCTCTCTCCCTCTCCCTCTTTAGCGAACGACAGCGGCAACAAAACCAAAGTTTAATAAAGTAAAACGTCGCTGGCCTGTGGCGCAGCTTGTGAGCGTTGTGACCCTAAACAAACGACAGCTTAACTCTTAAACGAGCAGTAAAACAAAATTTAAGATGGTACCTGTTAATGTCCATCGCTCTTTCGTGTCTTTATTCTTCGACTTGACGACCGTTGGCGTCTTTCTTCGAGCGAAGATGGCGCGGTGTCTCCCACAGTTTAGCCTATGTCCTCCAACCTCGCGGTGCCAGCTTTGAAGCTTTGAACCTATACTGGATAGCCCACGGCGATATCTGGTTTCTCTTATGTCTTTTCGTTTCTAAGTCAGAAACTCTGAAAGTCGAGCCAGTAGTATCCGTATGTGCTTCTAAAAAGGCAACTGAAAGTACGTTCACCCTGTCAGTGAACCGACACCGATTTAGCTATTCGATTAGCTTATTACACTCGTGTAAACAGGTAGCAGCTTTAAATGAAGGCTTCTAAAGGTATTTACCAGAGTAAACACCGTATTTCTCTCGATTATTTCTCTCGATTATCGCTTATACATATTATCATTTTTTAAAAAACGTATACGTTTGTGTATAAGAACATTGAATTAACTACTTTCGAAACACTCGAAAAAAATGTCATTCTCCGTCGTTCAGCTCACTCGTTCAGGAGCGCGCACACACTGCGTCTCGTGAACATCAGCCAGTCATACGGGATTATAGTAAAGACCTATCAAAGTACATTTTTTATCTAAACATACAAAAATTGCTAAACTACAACAATGAATGAGCAAAACAATGAATGTACGCATGCTAATAATTTTAACAATATGTGTAACGGTGTACTAATATATAGTACACACACGTGTATATTTTGTATATTTATTTAACCAAGCAATATACTTAATAAGAACTTAATCAGTTCTCTTTGTGGAAAGTGTACTGGTGTCCTCCCTTACTGGTTACAGTCAGTCAGCTGTGACACATCACTTCTCCATTTCTCTTCTCTCTCTCACTCCACGCAGCCCTGCATGACCAGACTCTAACTCTCCTGTTGTCCAGTTTGTTTGTTTGTTTGTTTTCTGCTGGGTGTAGCAACACTGTCTCACTGTCTCACGCAGCCTGGTTTGGCACCAAGGTTCAAAGAATCCTGTGCAGAACCAGTGCAAGAACCCGTTCCCTGTCAGTCAAAAAGTGGTAACACTCACTCTTGTTCGCTCTCTCTCTCTCTCTCTCTCTCTGTCTCACTCCATCTCCCTGTCTCTCTGCCTCTGTAGGAGTGTGTGAAGCCAGTGCTGAGTGGCGCAGACGCAGGGCAGGCAGACGTCTGCAGACAAACTCTCTACACCTGTCTGGAGGTGGGACTCCGCCTCCTGTCTCCCCTCATGCCCTTCGTCACCGAGGAACTCTTCCAGCGGTTGCCACGGCGACGGCCTCAGGATGCCCCTCCCAGCATCAGCGTTACGTCCTACCCAGAGACCTCAGAGGTGAGAGGAGGTTGGGAGGGGGTGTGACCCAGCAGCGATCGGTTTAGTCGGACTGGCTGACGCTGCTGTCCTGTGCAGGCGTCTCAGCAGATGGAGTTTTCGCTTATTGATTGGTTGTTTGTTTAAATTTGTTGGCAGAGTTGAGGAGGTGGTTCGGCAGATGGATTTTGTGTTGTTTGTTTATTATTTGTTTGTCTGTTTAGTTCTGTTGGCACAGTGAGGAGGTGGATCGGCAGATGGAGTTTGTGATGACTGTGGTCAGAACCATCCGCTCGCTGAGAGCTGACTACAACCTGACCAAAACACGGGCCGACTGTGAGTACACACACACAACACACACACACACACACTCTTGTCAAAAACCTGCCCTGTGAGTACACACGCACCACACACACGCACAACACACACACACAACACACACACACACACGCACACTCTTGTCAAAAACCTGCCCTGTGAGTACATACACACAACACACACACACACACTAAAAGCCAACTGTCTCCAGATCCTTGAAGGTCATTAAATTTTGACTGTAAACTGACCTCAACACAAACATTTCTTCACCAGTGGATACACACACACACACACACACACACACACACAGCCCCAAAAAGACAAGATCGTACACTCTCTCACTCTCACTCATTATCTAAGCTGCTTATCCTGATTAGGGTTGCGGGGGGAGCTGGAGCCTATGGTGTCCTTGCCTTTCTGGGAAAGGCAAGGACACACCCTGGACAGGTCGCCAATCCATCACAGGGCAGACACACAGACAAACACAATCACACACACATCCATACTTAGGGGCAATGTAGAGTCTCCAGTTCACCTGACCTGCATGTCTTTGGACTGTGGGAGGAAACCGGAGCTCCCGGAGGAAACCCACACAGACACGGGGAGAACATGCAAACTCCCAAGATCGCACACTGATATAAAATCTCTCATTCATCTCATATGTCTCCTAATATCTCATCTCAGCACACATACATCACACAACATAAACAGAGCATCAAATCTTTCTCTCTCTCTCTCTCTCTCTATCACTCTCACTCTGTCTCCTTCTTTTTCTCTCTCTCTCTGTCTCAGGTTATCTGCAGTGTGTAGACTCTGATATCGTGTGTGTGTCTCTGTGTGTGTCTCAGGTTATCTGCAGTGTGTAGACTCTGATATCGTGTGTGTGTGTGTGTCTCTGTGTGTGTGTGTGTCTCAGGTTATCTGCAGTGTGTAGACTCTGATATCGTGTGTGTGTGTCTCTGTGTGTGTGTGTGTCTCAGGTTATCTGCAGTGTGTAGACTCTGATATTGTGTGTGTGTGTCTCTGTGTGTGTGTGTGTCTCAGGTTATCTGCAGTGTGTAGACTCTGATATCATGTGTGTGTGTCTCTGTGTGTCTCAGGTTATCTGCAGTGTGTAGACTCTGATATCGTGTGTGTGTCTCTCTGTGTGTGTCTCTGGTTATCTGGAGTGTAGACTCTGATATCGTGTGTGTGTCTCTGTGTGTGTCAGGGTATCTGCAGTGTGTAGACTCTGATATCGTGTGTGTGTGTGTCTCTCTGTGTGTGTCTCAGGTTATCTGCAGTGTGTAGACTCTGATATCGTGTGTGTGTCTCTCTGTGTGTGTCTCTGGTTATCTGGAGTGTAGACTCTGATATCGTGTGTGTGTCTCTCTGTGTGTGTGTCTCAGGTTATCTACAGTGTGTAGACTCTGATATCGTGTGTGTGTCTCTCTCTGTGTGTGTCTCAGGTTATCTGCAGTGTGTAGACTCTGATATTGTGTGTGTGTCTCTCTGTGTGTGTCTCAGGTTATATGCAGTGTGTAGACTCTGATATCGTGTGTGTGTCTCTGTGTGTGTCAGGGTATCTGCAGTGTGTA
This sequence comes from Chanos chanos, assembly GCF_902362185.1. Taxonomy (NCBI): domain Eukaryota; kingdom Metazoa; phylum Chordata; class Actinopteri; order Gonorynchiformes; family Chanidae; genus Chanos; species Chanos chanos. The sequence goes on from NC_044503.1 coordinate 41,444,769, forward strand.
GACTCTGATATCGTGTGTGTGTCTCTCTGTGTGTGTGTCTCAGGTTATCTGCAGTGTGTAGACTCTGATACCGTGTGTGTGTCTCTCTCTGTGTGTGTCTCAGGTTATATGCAGTGTGTAGACTCTGATATTGTGTGTGTGTCTCTCTGTGTGTGTCTCAGGTTATCTGCAGTGTGTAGACTCTGATATCGTGTGTGTGTCTCTCTGTGTGTGTCTCTGGTTATCTGGAGTGTAGACTCTGATATCGTGTGTGTGTCTCTCTGTGTGTGCCTCAGGTTATATGCAGTGTGTAGACTCTGATATCGTGTGTGTGTCTCTCTGTGTGTGTGTCTCAGGTTATCTGCAGTGTGTAGACTCTGATATCGTGTGTGTGTCTCTCTGTGTGTGTCTCAGGTTATCTGCAGTGTGTAGACTCTGATATCGTGTGTGTGTCTCTCTGTGTGTGTGTCTCAGGTTATATGCAGTGTGTAGACTCTGATATCGTGTGTGTGTCTCTCTCTGTGTGTGTGTCTCAGGTTATATGCAGTGTGTAGACTCTGATATCATGTGTGTGTCTCTCTGTGTGTGTCTCAGGTTATCTGCAGTGTGTAGACTCTGATATCGTGTGTGTGTCTCTCTGTGTGTGTCTCAGGTTATCTGCAGTGTGTAGACTCTGATACTGTGGGTCTGGTACAGAAATACCAGATGCAGATTCAGACGCTCTCGTACTCTCAGTCCATCCACGCCGTTGCCGGGGGCGACAGCGCTATCCCACAAGGCTGCGCTGTGGCCATTGCCTCTGATAAATGCACCGTCCACCTCCTGCTCAAGGTGAGGTGCATTCTGGGATATGCTTTTGGGAACAAAGAGACTTGTGGGATATTTCACATTATGTTTAAAGAGAATCATCTGTATCATCTGTACAGGTTTGGTCCGAATGTGTAATTTAATATAAAGTTATTTATTCTACACACATGCACCCAGAGTCATCCACACACACACCGCATACAGTGTTTGTTGACATACTGTCTTTTTGAGATTTAAGAAAAGAAATTACCGCTGTAAGGGAAGCATACATTTAAACGTGTTTTGACTGGAAACGTTAGTTTCTATGACAACAGCCCAGGCTGTCTCCAAACGCCCTGCGGCTGCGTTTTGACTGGTCGTTTGGTCGTTGTTAAGCCGAGTTCCGTAGCAACAACACGACACGTTGCTGTTTCAGGGTCTGATTGACACGGAGAAGGAGGTGGCCAAGCTGACGGCCAAGCGGGGCGAGCTGGAGAAACAGGTGAAGAAACTGGAGGAGAAAATGGCCAAGAACGACTACAAGGAGAAAGTTCCGCTGAAAGTCCAGGAGCAGGATGCCGAGAAGGTAAAAACACAGAGATGAAGAAAAAAGGAGGTGGAGTGTGTGTCTGTGTGTGAGTGTGTGTGAGTATGTGTGTGTGTGTACGTGTGTGTCTGTGTGTGACAGACCTTCAACCCAAAGGGTGGTCCACATGAATGTGATGAGGGAAAAAAAGTGAATAAAGTGATTCTGACTGGAAGAACTTGAATGTTTCCTCTGCATGTTGTGAGGGCTGTCAGTAGAGTCAATGTTCATATTCGTCTGCTCTTCCATAACGAGTTTTTCTGTCACGCTGGTTTGGGAAGCAGGAAGATGCTCACTGCTAACCCTGTTCTCTCTCTGTATCTCTGTCTCTGTCTCTCTCTCTCCCTCTCTGTCTCTGTCTCTCTCTCTCTGTCTCTGTCTCTCTCTCTCCCTCTCTGTCTCTCTCTCTCCTTCTTTCCATCTTGTCTGTGTTGTTTTCTCTCTCTCTCTCTAGATGAGGCAGACACAAGCAGAGCTGCAGAAAGCAATGGAAGCCATTGAGAACTTTAGAAGGATGATGTAACCAAGCCCCACCCACCTGCTGTATGCTCTAGACTGTGATTGGTTAGGTTTTCACTGAACCTGTCTCCACCCCCTCCCCCTCCCTTTCTGTTTAAAGATATGACCTTTGTGACTTTATGTAATGGATCACTGTATGAGGGAGATTTGCTTTAATCATTAAATAATTAAAGAACTGACGTCAGCGTACGGTGTCTGTGTGGATTATAACGGGACGCTTTGTCTGAAATAAGTACAAACTGTTTTATATGTAGTTTTATGTTGTTTTTTTCCCCCCCACATTTTTTGTAGAATTTAAAGAAACACAAAACAAAAGCTATAGTTTTTCAATATTGTTTTTATTGCGAGGTTGTGTGTTTTTTTTTGTTCTTTTTTTTTTTTTTTTTCAGTATAACATTCAAACCATGATTACTTTAAGATACACGTTTTTCTCACAAAAAAAGAAGTGGGGGACGAATGATGGACAGAACGAGAGAAAAAGAAAAAGAGGAGAGGGCCGCACTCGTTTAAACTCCTTTTTTTTTTCCGCAAAAAAACATAAGACCATTTCACATGTGTGTGTGTTTGTGTTTGTATGTATGTCTATACACACACATACCGACATTTGTGTAAACTTTAAAATCTATAGCCTAGATAAGGGTTCGTACGAGACATCGCCAGTGAAAAGGGAACGCACCCCCCCCCCCACCCCGGCCCCAACAAAATGTCCAGCTTTGAACCAAATCGTGCAAACGTCTGACCAAACAAACAAACATCTGACCAAACAAACAAAAGTGTCGCGTTTACCCAGACAGTCGACGGCATCACTTCATAATTCGACGGCACAACTTAAAACTCCTTTTAGGACGTGACTCGATTCGACTCCTGCTCCTGCTACACACTATGACATCTCTCCTCCTCCATCTCTCTCTCTCTCCCTTTCTCTCATCCGTCCATCCGTTTCTTTCCCTCTCTACTGCAGTCTCCAGGGAGTGTGAAACTCAGAGATGGGCAGGGGCGTGCAGTGGGTCGTCTCAAAGTTACGCAGGTACCTATGCGCCTGACACAGAGAGAGAGAGGGAGGGAGAGAGAGAGAGGGGGGTCGACATTAAGACATGTCGTAAAGTAGACCCTGGTCTCAGATCTGTGGCGTAAAGTTAAATGACTGATCTCAGATCTGTGGCGTAAAGTTAAATGACTGATCTCAGATCTGTGGTGTAAAGTTAAACAACTCATTGTTCTCAGGTGGAGAGAACCATTCCCGACACTGAGGAAACAATCAGCAGGTTTAAAACGTCTACTGAAACAAAATTTAACCAATAAAACAAATCACACAGGAGAGAAAAGGTTGGTTTGTGTGTTTAAAACAAAGTCTGCAGAGACCCAGTGTGCTGTGCGTAACATATGTGAAGAACATTTATTTATTTCTCACCAGGAAGAGAGCGAGCTGCCTTCTGCCTTCAAGTGCCATGTCCTCCCCTATAAACACACACACACACACACACACACAAAAATACACATTTACTAAGACCTTACTACAACACTGACACAGCTATGAGAGCTAATAATAAAGTCACACTAACAATCAATGCACTGACCAATGAAAAGTGATCAATATTAACGATCAGGTTCATGCCAGTATGAATGAGACACTTAAACCCGACGACTGCGCTGAAGGGTTAGGAAAGTGTGTCGTGACTCGGACGTCAGCTCTGTTTTTTTTTACGTTTTGTGCGGCTCAGTATGAACTACGAGGTCAGACAACCTCTTCGTTTCCCGCCTTTCTAGCGATGAACGCTCTGATGACGTTCAGGGGATTCCACAGACGGGAAAGACTGAAACGACGCGCGATTCTTACCCACGCTCCAGGGGAAGTGCGTCTCTCTGTCCGTCTGATAGGACAACAGCACGGACGTGCACCAATCATCATCCACCTCATAGCTGTTATACACAGACACTACAGAGAGAGAGAGATTAACGTCAAAATCTACCTCAGAACTATTGCTCTACAGACAGAGAGAGAGTGAGAGAGAGAGACAGTGACAGTGGAGAGATACAACGTTAAAGTAAGGTTTAAAAGAGAGAGAGAGAGAGAGAGAGAGACAGTAGAGAGAGAGACAGTGACAGTGGAGAGATACAACATTAAAGTAAGGTTTAAAAGACAGAGAGAGAGAGAGAGAGAGACAGTGACAGTGGAGAGATACAATGTTAAAGTTTTAAGGTTTAAAAACGCTGGCAGACAGAGAGAGAGAGAGAGACAGTAGAGAGAGAGACAGTGATAGTGGAGAGAGACAACGTTAAAGTTTTAAGGTTTAAAAACGCTGGCAGACTGAGGACACTCACCTTCCTCTGTCTGTGTTGTCGCTGCCAGCCAGTGTCTGACGGCCCTAATGCCGTCTTCTGTCATTACTTTAGGATACCTGAGAGAGAGACAGACAGAGAGAGAGACAGAGAGAGACAGAGAGAGAGAGAGAGAGAGAGGACTGCACGTGACACAGATGTAACTGGTCCAGTAAAGTTATTATAGTTATCATACCGAACAGAACAGAACAGAGAAGTCCAGACCAGACCGGGTCGGTCAACGTGGAAAAAAGTCAGCGTGGAAGACAACAGAGACAGAGAGCAGCTGAACAGTGAACACAGTATAGTCGATATGGAGAGAGTAGAGTGGAGTCATAGTGATACTGTAGGGTAGAGTAACGATACTGTAGAGTGGAGTAGCGATACTGTAGAGTGGAGCAGCGATACTGTAGAGTGGAGTCATAGCGATACTGTAGAGTGGAGTCATAGTGATACTGTAGGGTAGAGTAACGATACTGTAGAGTGGAGTAGCGATACTGTAGAGTGGAGTCATAGCGATACTGTAGAGTGGAGTCATAGTGATACTGTAGGGTAGAGTAACGACACTGTAGAGTGGAGTAGCGATACTGTAGAGTGGAGTAGCGATACTGTAGGGTAGAGTAACGATACTGTAGAGTGGAGTAGCGACACTGTAGAGTGGAGTAGCGATACTGTAGAGTGGAGTAGCGATACTGTAGAGTGGAGTAGCGATACTGTAGAGTGGAGTAGCGATACTGTAGAGTGGAGTAGCGATACTGTAGGGTAGAGTAACGATACTGTAGAGTGGAGTAGCGACACTGTAGAGTGGAGTAGCGATACTGTAGAGTGGAGTAGCGATACTGTAGAGTGGAGTAACGATACTGTAGAGTGGAGCAGCGATACTGTAGAGTGGAGTAGCGATACTGTAGAGTGGAGTAGCGATACTGTAGAGTGGAGCAGCGATACTGTAGAGTGGAGTAGTGATACTGTAGGGTAGAGTAACGATACTGTAGAGTGGAGCAGCGATACTGTAGAGTGGAGTAGCGATACTGTAGGGTAGAGTAACGATACTGTAGAGTGGAGTAGCGATACTGTAGAGTGGAGTCATAGTGATACTGTAGGGTAGAGTAACGATACTGTAGAGTGGAGTAGCGATACTGTAGAGTGGAGTAGCGATACTGTAGAGTGGAGTAGCGATACTGTAGAGTGGAGTAGTGATACTGTAGGGTAGAGTAACGATACTGTAGAGTGGAGTAGCGATACTGTAGAGTGGAGTCATAGTGATACTGTAGGGTAGAGTAACGATACTGTAGAGTGGAGTAGCGATACTGTAGAGTGGAGTAGCGATACTGTAGAGTGGAGTCATAGTGATACTGTAGAGTGGAGCAGCGATACTGTAGAGTGGAGCAGCGATACTGTAGAGTGGAGTCATAGCGATACTGTAGAGTGGAGTCATAGTGATACTGTAGAGTGGAGCAGCGATACTGTAGAGTGGAGCAGTGATACTGTAGAGTGGAGTAGTGATACTGTAGAGTGGAGTCATAGTGATACTGTAGAGTGGAGTCATAGTGATACTG
>NC_044503.1:41458013-41463013 GCF_902362185.1 Chanos chanos
CAACGGGCTTACCTCTAAGACAGGCCACACCCAGCAAACACACCAGTACTGTCCCAACATACTGACTGACAGGAACCAGCTTACTGCTGCAGATATACCCTGTACACACACACACACACACACACACACACACACACACACACACACACACTAATTATTACTGCTGCAGATATACCCTGTACACACACACACACACACACACACACACTAATTATTACTGCTGCAGATAAACCCTATACACACACACACACTAATTATTACTGCTGCAGATAAACCCCGTACACACACACACACACACACACACACTAATTATTACTGCTGCAGAGAAACCCTGTACACACACACACACACACACACACACTAATTATTACTGCTGCAGATAAACCCCGTACACACACACACACACACACACACTAATTATTACTGCTGCAGATAAACCCTATACACACACACACACACACACTAATTATTACTGCTGCAGATAAACCCCGTACACACAGAGCCATACAAACACACACTAATGATTACCAATACAATCATTGCACATATGTACATGCGCACATTAAACATGACAAATCTAAACTACACTCACAAGACTGCAGTCTACAGACAGACACTACACACACACAGCCTACAGACAGACACTACACACACACAGACTACAGCCTACAGACAGACACTACACACACACAGCCTACAGACAGACACTACACACACACAGCCTACAGACAGACACTACACACACACAGCCAACAGACAGACACTACACACACAGACTACAGACAGACACTACACACACACAGCCTACAGACAGACACTACACACACACAGCCTACAGACAGACACTACACACACACAGCCTACAGACAGACACTACACACACAGACTACAGACAGACACTACACACACACAGCCTACAGACAGACACTACACACACACAGCCAACAGACAGACACTACACACACACAGCCAACAGACAGACACTACACACACACAGCCAACAGACAGACACTACACACACACAGACTACAGACAGACACTACACACACACAGACTACAGACAGACACTACACACACACAGCCTACAGACAGACACTACACACACAGACTACAGACAGACACTACACACACACAGCCTACAGACAGACACTACACACACAGACTACAGCCTACAGACAAACACTACACGCACACAGACTACAGACAGACACTACACACACAGACTACAGCCTACAGACAGACACTACACACACAGACTACAGCCTACAGACAGACACTACACACACAGCCTACAGACAGACACTACACACACACAGCCTACAGACAGACACTACACACACAGACTACAGCCTACAGACAGACACTACACACACACAGCCTACAGACAGACACTACACACACAGACTACAGCTTACAGACAGACACTACACACACAGCCTACAGACAGACACTACACACACAGCCTACAGACAGACACTACACACACACAGACTACAGACAGACACTACACACACACAGCCTACAGACAGACACTACACACACACAGCCTACAGACAGACACTACACACACAGCCTACAGACAGACACTACACACACAGACTACAGCCTACAGACAAACACTACACACACAGACTACAGCTTACAGACAGACACTACACACACAGACTACAGCCTACAGACAAACACTACACACACAGACTACAGCCTACAGACAGACACTACACACACAGACTACAGCCTACAGACAAACACTACACACACAGCCTATAGCCTACAGACAGACACTACACACACAGCCTACAGACAGACACTACACACACAGACTACAGCCTACAGACAAACACTACACACACAGCCTATAGCCTACAGACAGACACTACACACACAGCCTACAGACAAACACTACACACACACAGCCTACAGACAAACACTACACACACAGCCTATAGCCTACAGACAGACACTACACACACAGCCTACAGACAGACACTACACACACAGAGTACAGCCAACACTGACAGACACTGTTTGTATAGATATAACAGATATAACAAACAGGTCATGCAGTATCTCTTTCACAAACCAAACCACAGAAACTTTACTGATCCAAATCACCGCAGATACACACTCTGTGTTAAAACAAACCTGACACTCAAACCAAAGACACTTCACTGATCCAAATCACAGCAGATACACACTCTGTCTTAAAAAAAACCTGACACACTCTTGAACTATGCCTGTTTTTCCAGTTTGTTTGGATAACACACACACAATTATACTGAGTAAATATACCTGCACCGTCCCCCATAAACATCACATTAAAGTCTGCAGGGACATTAGCTAAAGTCTACAGTGTGATTAGGGGCAGGAAGACACACATGGCTCACTCACTCACACTCACACACACACACACACCCTCTGTATCTGCACCAAAACATTTCCCCAACCTCCAACAACTAACTTAACACACACTCACACACCAGCACAGTTCATCACACAGTATAGTACACCAGGTTGCTATGACAACTAGCACTGAACCGGCCAATAAGCACACACATCATCCCCTTACAGTGACAGCAACTGCTGAAACAATCAATGGGAGTACACCTTATCTTCCTACCGCCATGACAACAGCCATGGCAACGGGGGCGAACTGTGCCACCCTACCACCATGGCAACTGTCTAACCAGCCAATAAGACTGAACCAGACAATTTAGTGAGCAACGGATTAAGTCTGCAGACATTAAACACAACAGAAAAGCCTCAGAATGATCTGACACATAACGTTTGTGTGTGTATAAGTGTGTGTGTGAGTGTGTGTGCATGCGTGTGTGCGTGCGTGCGTGCGTGTGTGTGCGAGCGTGTGTGTTTATATGTGTTTGTAAGTGTGTGTGTGTGTATAAGTGTGTGTGTGTGTGTGTGTGTGCATGCATGTGTGTTTATATGTGTTTGTGAGTGAGTGTTTATATGTGTTTGTGAGTGTGTATAAGTGTGTGTGTATGAGTGTGTGAGTGTGTATAAGTGTGTGTGTATGAGTGTATGTGTGTGAGTGCATAGTCTCCTTACCTTTCCTGTAGAGGTAACAGAGGAGCAAGGGCGAGCTGTAGTAGGACAGTGACCATAGAGCAGACGCCTGTAGGTACAAACACACACACACACATATATATATAAACACACGCACATAAACATAAACAAACACACACACACACACATATAAACACACACACAAACACATATAAACACACACACATAAACATAAACATACATATAAACACACACATAAACACACACACACACACATATAAACACACACACACACACACACACACACAAACACACACACACACACACACACTCACACACAAACAAACACACATATAAACACACACACACACACATATAAACACACGCACACACACACACCCAAACACATATAAACACACATATAAACACACACATAAACACACACACACACACATATAAACACACACACACACACACACACAAACACACACACACACACACACACACAAACAAACACACATATAAACACACACACACACACACATACACACACACACACACACACACACACAAACAGCATGTGTCTGATATGGTCTTTACTTTGCACACCTGACAACACACACATCTGACAACACACACACACCTGACTGACCCAGATCCACTGATTACAACATAGATAGAGTTATGCAGGTTGATTCAGGTGTGTCTGCTGCTTAAAGAACAGGTTGATTCAGGTGTGTTAGTCCACTGACTGTACTGCTCTGAGGGTCCACAGAACTGCTCAGAGAAATGACTTAAAACTTCGCTGAATTTCGAGACACTTGTCCAAGGTCCACACTGGTGATTAGTCCAAGTGCTGTTTTCTGCGCTTAATGGAAAATTAATGTTTTTTAAAAATGTGTTCAATATGTGAAAATCAGGTTTTGCTCGGTGTGTTAGATATTGATCTGAGGGCAAAACGACCGGTAAACTGGAGTTTTCAATCATACAAAGTGAGAAAATGAAAGTGAGAAGACCAACATGGATCGGACGATGGGGGATCTCCATGGTCAGAGTCCAGCTGTTAAGATCTACTGCGAGATCTTAGGCGAGAACTTACCACTCCGAGGATGCTGTCCGTGTGTTTTTCCAAAGTTCTGGGCTGGTACAGCCATCCCTGGGAGAGACGACAGTGAACGATTTTTAAGGAGATTTTGTATCAGGTAAAACAGGGCTATCGGGGCTAAGCTAAAGGTTACGTTCGCTTCAAGCCGTTTAAATAATAAATGTCAAAACACCCGAAACACGCGGAGAAGTAATTTACACCAATAACGGTTGGAAAAGAGTTAACAGGCGGCTGAAGTGTTTTTAAATCGTTCTCTAAGGGACCTTACATTCACCTCTGTCATCCAGCACACACAAACACTCCTCCACTTCCGCCCCAAGCTTTCCCGTATGTCAGTTTACACGAGCGCTCTGTTTGGTTTAAAACCGTGTAAGTGGAACTGAGGGGTCCATACCCGTCTCCCGGTTCTGCCGTCGGGTCGGGTCTGGTCCGGTGAGCGGTGAATTCTTTGCAGTTTGGGCCCAAAAACACAGCGGAACCACATCGGGAGCGCCATTTCTACCACTGCACGACAGCTACGGGGGCCCGTAAGGTGGAAAATTGCGTTTGGGAAAAAGGCGAATGGAAAAGAACAGGCAACGACCTGGTTTCGCTCCAATAATCCTTTGCTTAAAAAAAAAAAAACCTCACGCGACTCATTTGAATGTTATCTGTATCATATATGTTTTTTCCAAGTGTTTTGTCCAGAAATTTGCTTTCCTCGCTGAAGTAAGAAAAAGAGGAAAACTTCACCTCTCGAACAGACGCATCAGATTGACTGCCGCACAGAAAACACGATCCCGCGAATTTTACGCGGTTTCCTGCTGTCAAACGGTGAGGGATGCGGTGGAGATATCACAGACTACCTTTTCAGTCTGTTCCCCCAATACGG
>NC_044503.1:41473013-41483013 GCF_902362185.1 Chanos chanos
TGTCATACAGTCACATTCATGAATCTGTCATATAGTCACATTCATAACTCTGTCATATAGTCTCATTCATAGCTCTGTCATACAGTCACATTCATGAATCTGTCATACAGTCACATTCATGACTCTGTCATATAGTCACATTCATGAATCTGTCATATAGTCACATTCATGAATCTGTCATACAGTCACATTCATGAATCTGTCATATGTTCACATTCACAACTCTGTCATACAGTCACATTCATGACTCTGTCATATAGTCACATTCATGAATCTGTCATATAGTCACATTCATGAATCTGTCATACAGTCACATTCATGAATCTGTCATACAGTCACATTCATGACTCTGTCATATAGTCACATTCATGAATCTGTCATATAGTCACATTCACGACTCTGTCATATAGTCACATTCATGAATCTGTCATATAGTCACATTCATGACTCTGTCATATAGTCACATTCATGAATCTGTCATATGTTCACATTCATAACTCTGTCATATAGTCTCATTCATAGCTCTGTCATATAGTCACATTCATGACCCTGTCATAGAGTCAGATCAACCAGCCAGTCATACAGCCACTACCACGAAAACATCACAAGAAATCACATAAAAATGTCTGTGATATGCTCACATTATCCATCCCATCATATGGTCACCATCACACGCATGGAAGTCACGGTAACAAGGTGTCATACGGTTACATGCAGTGCTCTACACCGTCAGCCTGTGTTTACAGTTTACTCAGACACAGGATGTTCTTCTGCGCTATGTGTGTGCAGCTCTGACAATAACTCAATAACTCACTTCATGTTCATTTTCTGTCTTACCACACAAAATTATTAAAACAATATTAAAACACGATACACGATTACACAGTTAGGCTGCAGGCTTTTCATTTTAAAACTTTTATCAAATGTCCTGGAGTTCTGTACAAAAGGCCTAACGCTCTCTCGCTCTCTCTCTCTCTATCTCCTTCATCGGAGAGTATCATACCTCTACCAGCCAGGGATGGAGGGATGAGAGTCAAAGTGCAGAAGACGAATGTAAAGAAGGGATGAGACATCTTCGTTCTTCCCACAGACATTAAAGCGTGTAGGGACCCCTTGGGCGAGTGCTGGCGTAGGGTGGTGTATCTTTGTATGTGCCAGTGTGAGGAGTCAAATAGCCGACACACATAGGCTGGAACAGGAAGACACACGAGGGTTACTGTTAAGGCTGACGCTGAATGTGCCAGACACTGATAAAAGCACACACTGACACCGCTCCGCTGCATGCCAGAGAATGTGCGACTGCGATAAAAGTATAGAAATATAGAAATATGGTTGTCGAGTGTGTCCGTGGATGAGGCCTATGATGAAAATGTGTGTGTATGCGTGTGCGTATGTATGTGGATATGTATATGTGTGTGTGTGTGTGTGTGTGTGCGTATGTGTGTATGTTTAGTTGAAAAGAGAATGATAATGGCAGCATGACTCTCCACATAGACACACACACACACACACAGTCTTGCGATATCCATGAGTTTAGAGGTCATGTGTTTCGCCATCTACTGCAGCAAAAGCAGCTCTAAACTTCACAGGGCAAAGAGAAAGCCCTGAGAGAGGACAGGAATTTGGTCTTTACACTGGGCCTGAGTGTGCGAGTGTGAAAGAGAGATAGAGAGAGAGAGAGAGAGAGAGAGAGAGGGAAAGAAAGACAGAGAAAGCGGAGAATCTTACCGTTCCCAGAGCTGTGTCTTTACATCCTCAATCCTCGTAACAGTGTATAATTATTACTGCCTGTGTTATCCATACTAACTCATAATTACCTCTGAGCTAGAGAGATAGTGAGAGAGAGAGAGAGAGAGAGAGAGAGAGAGAGAGAGAGGAGGCTGGGAGAGTGACGATAATGTCTTCGCTGATAGAGGAAAAATTAAAGCGAAAGAAAAGACAGACAAGGGAGAAGTGGGAGGGTGACGCAAGAAAAGAAAAAAGAGAACAGGAGAGAAGAAGTTGGGAGAAGGAAAAAGAGAGAGAGAAAAATTCAGGAAAAGCAAAGTAGGCCACAGCAGTTAATGAGAGTTCTGGGACGGAGTGTGTCACTCTCCCTGAGAGAGAGAGAGAGAGAGAGAGAGAGTGAGGAGGTGAGAGAGAGATGTTAGAGGAGTTTCTATCCCCTGGGTAAAACTCTGTTTCATTTGATGATTCTACCTGTGCTAATGACTGGGACAGAGTAACCCTAAACCTCCTCATACACAGACTCTAAACCTCCTCACACACAGACACTAAACATCCTCATACACAGACACTGAACCTCCTCTTACAGACACTGAACCTCCTCATACAGACCCTAAACCTCCTCACACACAGACACTAAACATCCTCATACACAGACACTGAACCTCCTCTTACAGACACTGAACCTCCTCATACAGACACTAAACCTCCTCATACACAGACTCTAAACCTCCTCATACACAGACTCTAAACCTCCTCATACAGACACTAAACCTCCTCATACACAGACACTAAACCTCCTCATACAGACACTAAACCTCCTCATACAGACTCTAAACCTCCTCATACACAGACACTAAACCTCCTCATACACAGACTCTAAACCTCCTCATACACAGACACTAAACCTCCTCATACACAGACTCTAAACCTCCTCATACACAGACACTAAACCTCCTCATACACAGACACTAAACCTCCTCATACACAGACACTAAACCTCCTCATACACAGACACTGAACCTTCTCATACAGGAGAGAGAGAGAGAGCGAGAGAGAGAGAGAGAGAGAGAGAGAGAGAGAGAGAGAGAGAGAGAGAGAGAGAGAGAGAGAGAGAGAAGAGAGTTTGTGTTTTCTTTGCAAACTGACAACAGGATGTACACATACTGATGGATTGAGTGTGTGTGTGTGTGTATGTGTGTGTGTGTGTGTGTGTGTGTGTGTGTGAGTATGGGTGTGTGTATGTATGTGTGTGTGTGTGTGTGTGTGTGTATGTGTATGTGTGTGTGTATGTATGTGTGTGTGTGTGTGTGTGTGTGCGTATGCAGTAGGTTATTTGTTATTTTTTAACAGGGGGGGTGGCCCAGTGGTCACTGACACTACTCTATAGAGTATATAGTGGGATGGTCCAGTGGTCACTGACACTACTCTATAGAGTATATAGTGGGATGGTCCAGTGGTCACTGACACTACTCTATAGAGTATATAGGGGGATGGCCCAGTGGTCACTGACACTACTCTATAGAGTATATAGGGGGATGGCCCAGTGGTCACTGACACTACTCTATAGAGTATGTAGGGGGGGTGGCCCAGTGGTCACTGACACTACTCTATAGAGTATATAGTGGGATGGTCCAGTGGTCACTGACACTACTCTATAGAGTATATAGTGGGATGGTCCAGTGGTCACTGACACTACTCTATAGAGTATACAGGGGGATGGCCCAGTGGTCACTGACACTACTCTATAGAGTATATAGGTGGATGGCCCAGTGGTCACTGACACTACTCTATAGAGTATATAGGTGGATGGCCCAGTGGTCACTGACACTACTCTATAGAGTATACAGGGGGATGGCCCAGTGGTCACTGACACTACTCTATAGAGTATATAGGGGGGGTGGCCCAATGGTCACTGACACTACTCTATAGAGTATACAGGGGGATGGCCCAGTGGTCACTGACACTACTCTATAGAGTATACAGGGGGATGGCCCAGTGGTCACTGACACTACTCTATAGAGTATATAGGGGGGGTGGCCCAATGGTCACTGACACTACTCTATAGAGTATACAGGGGGATGGCCCAGTGGTCACTGACACTACTCTATAGAGTATATAGGGGTGATGGCCCAGTGGTCACTGACACTACTCTATAGAGTATATAGGGGTGATGGCCCAGTGGTCACTGACACTACTCTATAGAGTATATAGGGGGATGGCCCAGTGGTCACTGACACTACTCTATAGAGTATATAGGGGGGGTGGCCCAGTGGTCACTGACACTACTCTATAGAGTATATAGGGGGATGGCCCAGTGGTCACTGACACTACTCTATAGAGTATGTAGGGGGATGGCCCAGTGGTCACTGACACTACTCTATAGAGTATATAGGGGGGTGGCCCAGTGGTCACTGACACTACTCTATAGAGTATATAGGGGGATGGCCCAGTGGTCACTGACACTACTCTATAGAGTATATAGGGGTGATGGCCCAATGGTCACTGACACTACTCTATAGAGTATACAGGGGGATGGCCCAGTGGTCACTGACACTACTCTATAGAGTATATAGGGGGATGGCCCAGTGGTCACTGACACTACTCTATAGAGTATATAGGGGTGATGGCCCAGTGGTCACTGACACTACTCTATAGAGTATGTAGGGGGGGTGGCCCAGTGGTCACTGACACTACTCTATAGAGTATGTAGGGGGTGGCATGTTAACAAGGCGGATAATGGATGTATTTTTGTCATTTTGATAACAAGGGGGGATGGCACCCCCCCCCCCCCTACAACTCGCCTACTGCCTGTATGTCTGTTTGTCCATTTCCCTGAACTCCAACACGCCAACCAAGGTCAGTCGTCAAATTCTCTCAAATTATACTTGTACTGAACAGCAGGGGGCAGCCTGGAGTCATCGTTGAAAACGTGCATAATAAAAATTACACTCACGCATTTTCTGCCGCTGCCTGATTGACTTTATGTCTGGCACTGTCCCCCTGTCCGTCACCTGAATGAACAACGTTAACATCATCGTTAACGTTGTTCATTCAGGGTGCACCATACCACCAAATAAACGAGAATAGCCTGTAATTCAGACATGATGAACAAAAACACAGTTTCGGTAAAAACAGACGCGAGTAAACGAACCTTTCGATTGTTACTTTGTCATAAAGAGAAACAGAGAAACATTACACGACTTTTAAATTAGAAGGCGCAGGCTTAACGGTAGGATATAAACATCAAAATTATCCCACGGAGAGCCAGACAACTGACCGAAAAAACCATAATGACAACGTGAACGTTTCAAAATTGCTTTCAAAGAGTGCGCCGAATCACTCGGACGTAAGTCAAAGCGCTTAGTCTGCGGCCCCGCCAGATATTAGTTCACTGGCAAACGATTACCTATCATTTACTGGGATATATTTAAAACAGGCTACAGGCGTCGTGGTCTCATGACATCGAAATACACTTGTTTTGTTCTTTTTAGCTATTTTTTTAATGTTCTACTTGCTGAAACAAGCCTGTATCTAACGCACAGGTTAATATTTTCAGGGGTACGTAGCGTAAATATGTCGCCTGCAGTTGTTCCAGCAGGTTCTTTAACTCGCTCAGGTGTGTGGCAGGTAGGCTACGTCACCTTAGGTCGCTTGCTTGACAAAGCTATTTGTCAACTCACACACCAGTCGCTTTGACGACAAATTCTTTCAGGAAAAGTCGCGTTTTTTTCAACTGGAATTTACAGAAGGTTTTATTAGATTTGCAGTTGACAAGAGAGCTCGTTATTGGGAAACTCCCTAAAATTCTTTAACGTTAGATTACGGGTGATTTCAGAAGGACATGTGACGTTTCGCGTGACATCACTGCATATTCTGCCGGTAGGCGTTGAGTAAAAGCGAAAGCTCGAACAAACTGATTCCAACCGGTGCCGGAGCGGCAGTGCGTACTTTTCCACGTTTCGTGCAGTTCAGTTTAAGACGCGTTGTTTCGTCTGACTAAGCACGGCAGGGACTCACGTTTCTGTTTTATTATCAAGGACAAATATTATTATTTTGTTGTTGTTTATAAAGAACGACAGTGAGGAGATTTTGGGTGCCTTGGACTGAGTCTCTAATCAAAGTTCAAACTGGACCTGGACGAATTTCAGCTGTTTAATTTTTCATCGTGCATCGCGGCTCGTTCTTTTTTTTTCGCATTTTAAATTTGTCTGGCGTTGCGCGGGCTTGGTTTCTCGCTCTCTCACCGCTCGCTGAGCCGTGTCATGATCGGAGTTAACTGTCCAAATCGCCTCAGAAAAATGATTCTGGTTTGGAGCCTCGGCTTGCTTTTGACAATTCAAGGTAAGGAAAGCAACACTTTAACACACGTTTGAACACTAGATTTTCTCTCATTTAAGAAACTGTTGTACAGAAAACTGGCTTTATTTTGCAAACTCGTGTGTTAGTTTCGGTGTAGTATCAGTTTACAATTGTCACGTTCAGGACGAATTCTTTTTCTTTCGCTCATGAAGGTTTTCATTGATCGCTCCCGCTAAATTTCGGATAAGTGTCGATAAAATTATGTTTTAATTGTGGACCAAGGTTGTATTTTACATTTCGAGTAGATTGGGATTTCTCTCTGCTGTTTGTCGAGTTATCTCGGCCGTTTCTCTGTCTCTCTGACCAGAGTTTCGACTAAGCGCCATGTTATGTCCAAAGGTGTGGCCTTTCCGCTGTATGTATATTTCCCGAAGGTGGTAGCAGGTGGAAATGTTTGTAGCGAAACCAGTTTGCCGTTTCCTTGTCCTTCTCTCTCTCTCTCTCTCTCTCTCTCTCTCTCTCCCTGTCTCTCTCCATATTTCTCCTTCTGTTCCTCGTGTCTTGCACCCCTCCCGCATCTTTTATCCTCTCTTTCTTTCCACATCATCTTCCATTATTTCCAGTCGACAGGAGAGGAATAAAAATCTTGAGCGAACAGTCGTGTCACGAAAACGCAACAGGATGTTTCTAATCATTGTGGCCTGATCAAATGTCCTTTGAGGAAACGGGTCGAGTTTGTTTCTTTAATCGATTGACATAAAACTAGATTCGGGTTACTAACGTTACTAAGACCTAAAAAAACAGGTCGTAAATTCAGACTACAAGTTAGGTTTTTTTTTTATTTCGTGGCGCTGGTGGCACTTTATGAAGGTCACTAAATCTGTTTATCATTTTAATGCGTCACGGATTTTTCCTGTCATGTAACATATTTTTTTGTAACATATTTTGCTGTCATTTTTATAATTCTGCGTTTTTTTCAGCCTACACACACATACACACACACACACACACTCACACACACACTCTGAATCCCCGATCTGCCGATGGCATAGTATTTCTTTCCCTGTATTTTCGGCGGTTAATTATTCACCTGTGGTATACCCGAGGGCGACAAACTAACTCAGGCAAGCTACTCCTGACAGAGGGGCGGAGAGTCTGCAACTGTAAACATGTCAAATCTTACTTACGACACTGTCGCCAGAATTTTTTTTTTTTTGGCGTTAACTTCGACTCTGAGCAGTTTAATTTGGGCGTTTTTCTTTCAGTTATGAATGTTCTAATCCGAAGCGAACGTCCGCGGATTCTTTTTGTCTAATTCACTCACGTCTCAAACTCTAGAGACGCGGTTCTTTCTCTTTTATTAATTCATGGAGCGAGCCGTTCCTGCGCGAGCCCATTTTCACAGTACATCAGACACGCTTCTGAAGGGAAAAAGAAAAGGAGAAACTCAACAAAGCGTTTGTTTTATTTATGAGCGAAAGAATAGAGCATTTTATCGAGCCGGTTTAAAGAATTGAGGAAACAGCAGCACTGAGTGTGCGAGTTTGACTTTCTTTCCACTTGATTTCCCGTACTGATATTATCTATACACACACACACACACACCCCTCTTGTTTATGTGTTTAAAAACAACTCTCCGGAGATGCAAATATTCTCTTTTCATGTAAGCTACAGGTTGCACAACATGTCAAACAGATGAATAATGAAAGGAAGTAAAATGCGATTACTTTTTAATTTGCGGATTATTAAACGCAGAAGCGAGTCAAGGAACCGGTTTTTAATTACCGAATTATTAAAGGATTGTAGTCTTTTGTTTCTGTTTCATTAAATATATTATTACAAAGACGTCCAATCGGAGGTTAGGAGACGGAATAGTAGCTCGTTTTTGATTGGACAGTACACCGGGCTGCTTGTTTGTCAGGGTCAAAAAATGCTTGAACCCGTTTCCATGGAGACCTGTTTGCGTGTGTGTTATATTGAGAGCGGGCAGTTCAGGGGCCCTACTGTAGTAGCGGTAGGCTTTATGCCTGAGTGCATCAAGCACTGGGGTTTAGGGCAGTGTGTGTGTGTGTGAGAGAGAGAGGAGTTGTAGTAGGGAGGAAGTATTTAATATCGGGGGGGGGGGGGGGGCGCGACATCAAAATCAGCTGATTTTCATGTACACACACAAAATGTCCTAGTTCAGGTGCAGACAGAGACACTGGTGGTATTTTAGAGAGACACTCGTACAGTGTGTGTGTGTGTGTGTGTGTGCGTGTGTGGTTGTAGACATGCAGCCCTGTCTCTCATTCCCTCCTGTTATTCAGTGCTGCTCCTGACCTGCTTGCTTTTGACAGAGCGACGTCTGTCATTGGTCAATTCAAATTACCCCCACCTCCCCCATCCAACCCACCCATCAGTCAGACTTCAAGGCCGCCCTGTGTGTGCAAGTCCAGGAGGGAGAGAGACAGACAGAGAGAGAGAGAGAGAGAGGAAGAGAGAGTAGGAGAGACAGACAGGGAGAAGAGAGAGTAGGAGAGACAGACAGGGAGAAGAGAGAGTAGGAGAGACAGACTGGGAGAGACAGAGAGAGTAGGAGAGACTGGGAGAGGAGAGAGAAGGAGAGACAGACAGAGAGAAAGAAGGAGAAACAGACAGGGAGAGAGGGATTGTGGGAGGACAGGTTTATGGGACTAAAATGCGAGAGAGAGATGAGCTCTTTGGGGCGGTTTTTCCGGAGGAGAGCTGAACGAAGACATGTTTTGTTTATGCCGCAGTGAAATGTTTCATAATGACTGCCTTTCCTGAGGGAGAGACATGCTCTTATGAGACGTAAGAACGGTTTAAGTGCACTTGTCGAGTCATTTCTGAATGTGTGTTTGAGGTTTGAGAAAGAGGGCTGGGTGTGTGAGGTGTGTTTGTGAGTGGGAGCGGGGTCAGGGGCCTTAAAACAGGTCGAGGTGTGTTTGTGAGTGGGAGTGGCCGGGGCTTTGGCAGCAGGAGGAAAAAGAGCTGTGTGGTTCTGAGGGACAGAGTGGACAGAGATTTCTGTGGCGTGATCGTGGTTAAAGCTTCTGACAGAATGTCTGTTAACACACACACACACACACACACACACACACACACAGTTTGTACCACATTTCATTGTTTGATTTCATCAAACTTAACACTAGTTCTAGAAGTAAATGCGTTAGAGGGTGTGTGAGTGTCAGAGAGAGAGAAAGAGAAAGAGAAAGTAAATGTCTGTGTGTACATGTGCGAGAGAGCGAGACAGAGAGAGAGAGAGGGAGAGAGAGACTGAAAGAGAGAGGGAGAGAGAGACTGAAAGAGAGAGGGAGAGAGAGACTGAAAGAGAGAGGGAGAGAGAGACTGAAAGAGAGAGAGAGAGAGAGAGGGAGAGAGAGACTGAAAGAGAGAGAGAGAGAGACGCAGAGAGAGAAAGAGAGAGAGAGACTGAAAGAGAGAGACGCAGAGAGAGAGAGAGAGAGAGAGTGCGCGCTCAGGAGAGTTTTAAAAGCAGACTCCAGCTGTCTCATGAATTTGGCATGTCAACGTCAGTCTCAACTGACCGACTGCATTCCATCTTCTCACACACACACACACACACACACACACACACGCATCCTGTCACGCGTTTACTTTCACTCTCTCTCTCTCTCTCTCTCTCATGCATTTTCATACCTACTCTGTGGACGGTATCAGCAGGAAGCTGGGTGTGGCTTTGGCCTCTAATGCCTGCTGCATTCCATGTGGCCACGGTCATGCTTAGACGCTCCCTCCATCTCAGATACACACTCACATTTCTGTCTCTCTCTCTCTCTTTCACTCTCTCTCCCCCTTTCTCTCTCTCTTTCTCTCCCCCCCTCTCTCTCTCCCCCCTCTCTTTCACTCTCTCGCTCTCTCTCTCTCTGCCCATGTCCCACTCAGTGATGGGGTTCAGGTGACTTCTCTCTCATTAGCAGTGTCCTTAACGTGTGTTTGTGTAGGAGCTGGC
>NC_044503.1:41488013-41490513 GCF_902362185.1 Chanos chanos
TGTTTGTAGCTGATTTGTTGTCAGTAATATATTAATGCATCCTATTGTTGTGTGACCCTAGAGGCTCGTGCGCGCGCGCGCGTGTGTGTGTGTGTGTGTGTGTGTGTGTGTGTGTGTGTGTTAGAGAAAGATGATGTAAAGGTTACAGCAGGCAGGGGGTCGAGTTGTGATTGGAGTAGTAATGCTCTCTGATTAAACACACATTTAAACAGAGAGGCACTTAAGGCTAAAATGCTTTCTCTTCTTCCTCTCTCTCTCTCTTCTTCCCCTCTCTCCCCCTCTCTCTCTTCTTCCTCTCTCTCTCTTCTTCCTCTCTCTCTCTTCTTCCCCTCTCTCTCTTCTTCCCCTCTCTCTCTTCTTCCCCTCTCTCTCTCTTCTTCCTCTCTCTCTCTCTCTCTCTTCTTCCCCTCTCTCTCTCCTTCCCCCTCTCTCTCCTTCCCCTCTCTCTCTCTCTCTCTCTCTCTCTCTCTCTCTCTCTCTCTCTCTTCTTCCTCTCTCTCTCTCTCTCTCTCTCTTCTTCCCCTCTCTCTCTCCTTCCCCCCTCTCTCCTTCCCCTCTCTCTCTCTCTCTCTCTCTCTCTCTCTCTCTCTCTCTCTCTTCTTCCTCTCTCTCTCTCTCTCTCTCTCTCTTCTTCCTCTCTCTCTCTCTCTCTCTCTCTTCTTCCCCTCTCTCTCTCTTCTTCCCCTCTCTCTCTCTCTCTCTTCTTCCCCTGTCTCTCTCTTCTTCCCCTCTCTCTCTCTCTCTCTCTCTCTCTCTCTGTCTCTCTCTCTGTGTGTGTGTGTCTCTGAGGATGAAGGGCTGTTTTCTGACATAGATTATTGATGCTGTGGATATTTACCCTTCCTGTCCTCTCTCTGCTCTCTGTTTTTAGATTCCCTGTTCCCTCTACAACTGCTTTCTTTTTTAAACCTTTTTAGACTCTTTCTTCTACTTTACCTCCTGTTTGCCTCCCTCTCTCTCTCTCTTCTGCCCTTCCGTCAGTCGGGGGTGTGTGTGGGCGTGTGTCTGGGTGTGTGTGTGTGTGTGTGTGTGTGTGTGTGTGTGTGTCCCAGGTTGTAGTGTCCTAGTTTCTCTGTCCTTCGTCTTCCTCACTCCCCGCCTTGTGTTTATTTATTTAGATGGAGCGAGAGGGAGGGAGGGAGGGAGAGAGAGAGCGGGATGGATGGATGGATGGATGGATGGATAGATAGAGGAGGCAGATATTTCATCATTCTGTGAAACTGAGGCTGACACAAGGTTTTCATTTAAAGAGAGAGAGAGGGAGAAAGGGAGTGAGTGTGTGTGTGTTTGTGTGTGTGTGTGCACGTGCGCACTGTGGGGAGTCAGGCTGCATGCTCCCATTATCATTCTCTTCTAAACACACACACACACACACACACACACACACACACACACACTCTCTTTCATCAGAGCCCTGAACTCTGTAATGACTGTGGAGGCACCTGGAGGGGGCGGGGCCTCGGAGAGCAGAGAGACATTCAGAGAGAGAGAGAGACAGAGAGAGAGAGACAGAGAGAGAGAGACAGAGAGAGAGAGACAGACAGAGAGAGCATGTGCAAATGACAGACTGTGTGTCACTTTCTGTCACACTCCAGATCTGGGGGGGGGGGGGGCTGCCAACAGTCACCGTTAATACGCAGAAGTGCGTGTTCGTGTGCGCGCGCGCGCGCGTGTGTGTGTGGAGGGCTCGTGTGTTTGTGAAGATCAGAGAGCAGGGGGGTTGTTCATCCATGGGGGTTGCTGGGGAGAGTAAGGGCCAGACAGGAACAGGGCCATTGTGCATTGTGTGTTTTGGGTGTAAATATTATGGTTTATATGTGTAGTTGGGGGGAGAGACTTTTTTGGAGTGTGTGTGTGTGTGTGTGTGTGTGTGTGTGTGTAAGTGGAAACTCTGAGGGGTGCTGACGGGCAGTTCCTGTGTTACCATAGTAACAGACCCATTTTCAGGGGTGTCCCCCCTCTCCTTCCTTCCCAACATGACCTTTAACCTTTGGCAGGTAGTCTGTCTTCCCCCTCCCCCTGTTTTTTTTAACCTGTTGTCACAATTGGGAGTCAAACACACACACACACACACACACACACACGTGCTTGTGTCTCTCGGTAGTGTGTTCCATATGGACTCTTTCATTTTTCCCTCTGACAGGGAGAGAGCGTGTGTGTGTGTGTGTGTGTGTGTGTGTGTGTGTGTGTGTGTGTGTGTGTGAGAGAGAGAGAGAGAGAGAGTGTCAGAGGAGGAATGTGGAACAGGTTGCTCTTTTATCAGACCTATGTCTCTCTCTCTCTCTCTCCCTCCCTCTCTCTCTCAATCTGTCCATTTTACCCTCCCCCACAACCCACATTCTTTCATCCAGTCTGTCCATCCTCCTCTCTCTCCTCCATTCAAATGAAAACAGCAAAATGTATCACCCAACGTAATGCAGATGAGAAGCAGCTTAAGTCACTTTAGAAAACAACAACAACAAGTAGAACCCATATAGACTGAATAACTAACATAAACATA
>NC_044503.1:41495513-41498013 GCF_902362185.1 Chanos chanos
TGTGTGTGTGCGTGTGTGTGTACGCGTGTGTGTGCGTGTGTGTGTGCCTGAGCATAAGTGTGAGCGTTTGTTAAAGCAAAGTAGACATGCAGCTTCTCTCATTCTGTCTTTTCTCATTCTGCAACCTGATTTGTATATCGTGGCCTCCCCAGACATTCATGTATCACACACACACACACACACACACACATATACACATGTCTGTGGATGGTGTGTGTGTGTGTGGATGGTGTTCTCATCCATGAGAATGTATGTCTGTGAGAGTGAGAGAGAGAGAAATGTTTAATTAAACATTGCCCTGACATCCTTGAGGTGTGTGTGTGTGTTTCTGTGTTTCTGTCTCTGTCTCTCCTATCGACAACTTGTTCTCTCTGCAGGGCCAACACACACTTCACATCAATACCTGTCAGTGTAATGACCTCTCTCACACACACACACACACACACTGAGTAGGGGATGGATGAATTGTGGGGACAGGTTTTCAATAACAAGGCTTCAGATATAACAGTTCACAAGAGACACACAGCTATTCTTACACAACATGCATGCGCACACGCACAGAGAGAGAGAGAGAGAGAGAGAGAGAAAGAGAGAAAGAGAGAGAGAAAGAGAGGGAGAAAAAACATTCCCCTCCCAACCCTATTCTCTTTGTTTCAGCTGAGAATGACAAACTGGTTTAACTGGTTTTGTACCACTATTTACCTTGAGGCGGAGAACAGGAATCAACACCAGAGAAGGCCCTGTTTACACACACACACACACACACACACAGAGAAAGGAAGAGAGAGAGAGTGAGAGACACTATTTTGTCATCATGTAGTGCGGTGGATTGTGCAAAATGGAAAGCTTGAATTTTTCTGTTGTTACGGCATATATCTACAGCCATAAAACCATAAATCTCTCTCTCACACCCACACACACACACACACACACAGTCCATCTTTATCAGTTACTCCTAGTACTCTTTGCCCTGTTGCTGTTTTGACTGGAATGTTTTGCATCGTTCATTCAGTGGGAGAAAAAGAGGAAGAAAAGAGAGAATCTCTTCCTCTCTCTGCACTGCCAGGAAAGGTCAAAGGTCCCTGTGCCTACACATGGGGAGGTCGTAGTGAGAGTGTGTTAACTGCCTGTTTCTCATGCCCCACCAATTCCTGCTTCCTTTCAGGAGTGACGGCGCAGCGGGTGAAGGTGGAGCCAGAGGTGATGTCATATCCGGGCGAGGCCGTCAACCTGAGATGTCAGTTCCCGAACTCTGCCGACACGCGGCTCACGCAGGTCAGAGGTCACCTTCCTCTCAGCCAGACAAAGCCCAGGTCAAGCTCTTAACCAATCAGAGTCCAGCTCCAAATTTCAGTCAGGACAAAAGTCTGGATGGAGCTTCATTAGAAATGGAGATGGGTAGAGAGATTGGACATGGAGAGGGAGAGAGAAAGAGAGAGGGAGAGAGAAAGAGAGAGGGAGGGAGGGAGGGAGGGAGGGAGAGAAGGAGAGAGAGAGGGAGGGAGGGAGGGAGAGAGGGAGGGAGGGAGAGAGAGAAAGAGGGAGAGAGAAAGAGAAGAGAAATGAGAGAGAGATATAGAGAGGCATTTAGTAGGAGAGATGTGTGTTTTTGGAATTGGAGTGTGTGTGTGAGGGAGAGAGAGAGAGAGATTTGTCATTTCTGTGATCGTCATGAAGATGCGCACACACACACACACACACACACACACACACACACACACACACACACAAAGAGCTTAAACTGTTTGTGTCAAACTGATTTTCATCATCAATTTTTCATTTCATCGTTAAATATGTATATAGTCCTGACTGTGGAGAGACACGCTCGGGATCATTAAAGTAAACACTTTACTGTCTGTCTGCGTCTGTACTGTCGCTCTCCCTACCTGTCTCTCTCTCTCTCTCTCTCTCCATCTTTATTGACCTTATTCATAGCAATGGTAAAATGACTACTGTGGTTATATGAAGTTATGTGGAAAACTCCTCTAAACCTTTAGATAATCATAAATATCTCACTTCAAATTAAAACGAGCAGCTTTTTCTTCTTGGGTCCTTTGCAGAAGAAATGACACACATGTACACGCACACACACACACACGGTTAACGGATTTTTTTTTAAAAGTCTGTGTAGGGTAAAAATCATTGTATCGGTTTTAGGAGATGATGTGAAGAATGTGAAAACTAGGATTTAAAACCCTGAGTGAAATCTCATCGTTTGATTGGTTGTTACATTTGCAGCCCTGTCTGAGATCTCATCATTTGATTGGCTGTAGTGTTACAACTGTCTTAAAATGCCCCGCACCACTCTCTGTGTGTGTGTGCGTGTATGTGTGTTTGTATCTGACGGCCTTTGTCTGTGCATGGTTCAGGTGACGTGGATCCTGGAGCCCACAGACGGTGAGCGGACTAACATCGCCGTGTTTCACCCGACGTTTGGCGTAAATTACCCAGCGTCTCCAGTTGCGGGCCGAGTCACTTTCACCCAGAGCCCGCCCTCCCT
>NC_044503.1:41513013-41525513 GCF_902362185.1 Chanos chanos
AAGAAAGGGAGATGGCAAGAGAAAGAACAACAGCTGGGCAACCCAGCGGGTGGAGAGATGACACTGCCTCCCCTCCATCCCTCTCTCTCTCTCTCTCTCTCTCCCTCTCTCTCCTTGTCCTTCATTCCCCGGCCTCTTGGCTCTCTCTCTTTCACTGTCTGCTGTTGCCGTCACTCACTCCTTCAGTCTGAAAGGTCAGAGTCACTGTACTCACACACACACAAACACACACAGACACGCACGCACACACACACACACACTCCTACACAACAAGACCAGCACCCAGTCACGCGTCTTACAGAGGAGTGTGTGTGTGTGTGTGTCTGCGTGTCTGTGTGTGTGTGTTGGGTGCGCTGTGTGTGTGTTTGGCGCTCTGTGTGTGTGTGTTACTCTTTGTGGTTCATGTTTATTTCCAGCCAATCTGGGGTCACGGCCAGAGCCCCCAGGGGAACGTCCTTAACCGTATGACAATCCGCATTTAAGGCAAAATTACTCATCAATGCTGACATTCAGCCCCTACAACACGCCTACAAACCACGACAAGACTCCCACCAGGCCCAGGCAGGCCACTCAGCACAGACAACCAAGACCCCAGCAAAGTTTACAAAAAAAAAAGCAAAAAAAAAAAAAACAAGCCTTCACTTAATGCTCAAATGGAGTTCGCCCTTTTTTGTCAGTCGGGTTCCGGGTTGATGATTTTCCAAGGTTTGCGTTCCACTTTCTACAGATTCCACAGCACAAATTGTAATATTGTTTACTTAAGACTACTGTTAAGATTACTGTTTGCTTGTTTGTTTATCTAGGTAAGCATCAGTTATCAGTCAATAGTTTCTCTGTCCACCAGCAGACAATGGTTAATTGTTTGGCTGGTATCGGCAGGAAACGGGTGCAGTGAGAAGTTCTCCTGATTCGCAGGTTTCAGTCAGTAACTTCCACGTACTGTCTCATTTCTTTGAAAGTGAGTCAGCTGCCAACCGGATGGTCAGGTTTGGAATTTTTCTGCCTGAGATAAGGACAGGGAGAGACGAACCATTTTTGCGAGAGCAAACGCCCTTTGTTTTGTCAGAGGATTTTTGCTGGCTAATCTACGTGTTTTAGTCATTGTTTACAAACCGCGTAGGCCTTCGCAGTCATCAGACAAAAATCTTCACGGCCGTATGGGTTTTCTCACCCCGAGGCCACCTTGTTGAAAGCTTATCTAGAGAATGGCGGGTTCATGTATGAGGGAAAACACGGAAATATATCTGACCCTAATTCCTTTAACTAAACAGAGAGAGAGACACAAAGAGAGACAGAGAGAGAGAGAGAAAGAGTTGTTAACAGGAGCTATCGGTGCTGTGGCTTGTTTGTTTTTCACTTGTCTTCTTTCTTTAAGCTCAAAATGGGCCACTGCTTTTCACTTTGTATCTCCTAACAGTTCGCTTCCAAAAATAACAGTGACTCTCAGGTAATTTGGCCTCTACCGGGTGTCTCTGTTCCGCTGAAGTTTTAAGCAGTATTTAAGTGCCCCTCCCCACCCCGGCGGAGACATATTCTTTTCCACTCTGATGTCTGCCTACGTTTGCGTTTTGAACTGGTTTCCAGTTGCTAATTGGCTGTGACAGGGTTCTGACAACCTGCGGGAGAGAAAAGAGGAGTGTAGAAAACCTGCCAAAAACCCTTCACCGTGCCCCGCGGAGTCTCTCTTTTCTCAGACAACACCCCCCCCCCCCCCTCAAAAACGATTAATTATTGAGCCATGGCCCATGTATTTTTCAGAGAGACAAGTGCGGATCCTTTTAAGCGAAGTTTGATCGTGTTTAGTTAGCGTCTCCGTTTGGGATATGTCATTATGCCCCCCGTAAACCTTCTCTTGAGACTCAGCCCCCACCACCCCCCCCACCCCCCCACCCCCCACCCCCGCGTAGGGGATGTTCATCATGCAGGCTTTGGGTGTAGCCTCCAGGTTTGA
Source organism: Chanos chanos (assembly GCF_902362185.1). Lineage (NCBI taxonomy): Eukaryota > Metazoa > Chordata > Actinopteri > Gonorynchiformes > Chanidae > Chanos > Chanos chanos. The sequence continues at coordinate 41,514,965 of NC_044503.1, forward strand.
CTGCTGTGATTGTGTGTGTGTGTGTGCGTGTCTGTGTGTGTTACATTGATTGGAGCTTGCTTTTGTCCAGTAACTTCCTTTTCTGTGTGTGTGAGTGTGCGTGCGCACGTGAGAGAGAGAGTGTGGTATAGTTTACTTCATTCTTGCCTTGTGTCATGTCTGTATTCATGGCTGGCTTCACTTCCACATCCACTGTGTCGTGTATGTTTCCATTCCTGTGCACTGATGGTTTTATATTCTTCTATATCTCAGTTGTCTGTTTTTGTAGCACTGGACACACACAGACTGCATTTGGTTCTTTGTGTGTGTGTGTGTGTGTGTGTGTGTGTGCATGGGCTGTATGTTTAGTATGTATATATGTCAGTATATACACACATCTGTATGTTAGAGAGAGACTGAGGGGGGTTCCTGTGTTCTGTGGAGTTTGGAAATCATAAGATGTCGTGGGGGAAGAATGCAGGCAGGCCGATTTAGGATATATTTGGTACTGAAAACCTCTGGCTGAGGCTTGGTTGCAGGGATTTGGGAGCGTTTGGGAATAACTGTCGGGAATGTAGCCCTGGAATGTGGGAAACTGCAGCAATTACACCCACATTGTGCATGAGCGGCTCTCAGAGAAGCTAAATAACTCCTGGGCAAAAGACAGGTAAACAAACACACACCGGTATGCATCAGTGAACAGAGACACACACACACACACACACACACACACTAACATACACACACACAGCCTGCAGGCTCAGTGTAATGGTGCTAATAGACCAGTTATCAGACGGTTACTGGTTTAAATATTACCATGTTTACCCTGCAGGAGAGATACACACATGTCCATCTGTAAACTCTAAAGTGCCTGTCGTTTGTGTGTGTGTGTGTATTTGTATGTTTGTGTAGTGTGTTTGTTTGTGTGTGTGTGTGTGTCTGTGTAGTGTTCCTTTTGTGCAGTAACTCTTTCTGCAGGAACACAAAATGTAGTGTGATTAAACAGACTCTGTGTGCTGACTGTGTAGAGGGCATTTGTAGAGAGAGAGAGAGTGTGTGTGTGTGTGTGTGAGGACAACAGTGACCTTGTGACAGTATAGATCAAGGTCTTGTCTCCTCCTGTGGCAGTTGTCTTCTGCTTTCACACACACACACACACACACGCGCACACACATAGTGTCAGTGACATCAGTTAAACCCACAGACAGTTTAAATGCACAGGGCAGCGCTGCCAACTCACTACAGATTAACACATAATGATATACGAGACTGCACAGGCACAGGCATACAGCTACACACACACACACACACACACATACACACAGACACATACACACACAGAGTTACTACAGATTAACACATAATGATATACGAGACTGCACAGGCACAGGCATACAGCCACACACACACACACACACACATACACACACACACACAGACACACACAGACACATACACACACAGACTTACTACAGAGTAACACATAATGATATACGAGACTGCACAGGCATACAGCTACACACACACACACACACACACACACATACACACACAGACACATACACACACACACAGACACATACACACACAGACACACATACACACAGAGGTACTACAGAGTAACACATAATGATATACGAGACTGCACAGGCATACAGCTACACACACACACACAAACACACACACACACACATTGACGCACAGGAACAGGCAAACCGCATACAGGCACACACACACAGACACACACAGTTATACACACTCATGTACATGTCTGCCTGCGTGTATTGATCAGTTTTGATGGGAAAGGCTGTGGGTCTCTCTGTCTCTCTCTTTTTATTGGCAGGACTAAACGGATATACTGCCAGAAACACTCATCAGACAGACAGACAGCTGCAAACACACATATAAAAACATACAACGGAAAGACACTGATGGCTTTTTTTTAAACTGTGTGTGTGTGTGATAGAGATTTCGGGCCACAGAAAGGCCCCGGTACTTGTCTCTCAGATCACGGCAGAGGCAGATGAGTACGTCGCAGTTCTCTTGACACACTCCCATGTTTCTCTCCTAATCTCAACTGCAGCTTTTCTCTGTCTGTCAGCGCGGGAAACTCTCTCTCTCTCTCTCTGTCGAGGAAGGTCTGACTGCTGCCAAACTGGAAACTGTCAAACCTACGTCCATTAAGCCGCTCTCTGTCTGCCTTTCCCTCTCTCTCTCTCTCTCTCTCTCTCTCTCTCTCACACACACACAGTCACTCAGGGTCTCTGCAGGTCTGGACGCAGTAAGCAACAACAATACTGACAGATGGAAATACATTCACAGAGCTATTGCTCAATTACAGATCAACAGTTATCAGGACTGGATCTGGGTTACTGTAGTCACCAACAGGAAATGATGTCAGAACACCTCAATCAGCCACATGATTATTTATCTTTCAGTTTTGCTCTCTCAGCTCTGACCGAAGGTCGTGAGCAGATAAAGAGAGAGAGACAGAGAGAGAGAGAGGTGTCTGCCTGTGTGTGTGTGTATGTTTGCTGCCTGAAGTTTATAAATGGAAATGTCGTGTGCATGATGGAGTGCTTTTTTTTTTCTTTACTGCAACCATTTCTCTTTCTCCTTCCCTCCCTCCTCTCTCTCTCTGTCTCTCCTTCCCTCCCTCCTCATCTTGCCATGTCTTCTTTGACCTTTACCCACTTGCAGCTCTCTCTCCCAGAGTCCCAACTCACCAAGAAAAGAGAGAGAGAGAGAGAAAAGGAGTAGACAGTGGAAGAGTTGGTAGCGTGAGGGGAGAGAGAGAGAGAGAGAGAGAGGGAGAGGAGTAGACAGTGGAAGAGTTGGTAGCGTGAGGAGAGAGAAAGAGAGAGAGAGAGAGGGAGAGAGAGGGAGTAGACAGTGGAAGAGTTGGTAGCGTGAGCGGCGAGAGAGAGAGAGAGAGAGAGAGAGAGAGAGAGAGGAGTAGACAGTGGAAGAGTTGGTAGCGTGAGGGGAGAGAGAGAAAGAGAGAGAGGAGTAGACAGTGGAAGAGTTGGTAGCATGAGGGGAGAGAGAGAAAGAGAGAGAGGGAGAAAGAGAGAGGAGTAGACAGTGGAAGAGTTGGTAGCGTGAGGGGAGAGTGTGACTGAGTGAGAGAGAGAGTGAGTGTTGCAGGGTAGAAAAGGGGTTACAGAGAAAGGGAGGAGAGAGGAAAGAGTGAGAGAGAGGGTTGGAGTGGAGATAGATGAAACAGAGAGAGAGAGAGAGGGGTAAAAGTAGGAGAAAGGGATGGGTATTAGTGAAAGAAGGCTGTGAATGAAGAGCAGGTGCGAGAGGTTGAAAGAGAGCAGTGTAGCCAACAGCAGGGTGAGTTGGGTTCTCTCTCTGTGTGTGTGTGTGTGTGTGTGTGTGTGTGTGTGAGAGAGAGAGACCCAGACTAATCAATGAACTGTTTCAATGACCTAATCATACTGGAGCCGTAGGTACAAACACACACACACACACACACACACACACAAACGCCCCATTGTCTGTGACACAGATATAAATATAGTGTCATCTCTCTCTGTCTCTTTCTGTGTCTCCACCACTGTTATAACAGTGAGGTCAAATTCAGTTTATTCAGCAAAAGGAAGGAGAAACAAGGAAAAGAGGGAGAACTGAACAGAACAGGGGAGGGGACCCAGTGGGCCAGATGGAGGGATAGAGAGAGAGAGAGAGAGAGAGAGAGAGAGCGAGAGCGCGCGTAAGAGTTCATGTGAAGAAGGGTCAGTCTGCTGAGGTCACTGGCGCTGATGGAAGTGAGCAGTGTTAGAGCATCACCGTGTGGTACATGGTGGTATTGCGACAGTGTGTCTCCGATTTTTGAGCAGCAGTTCGGTTCATACCTCTTTTTTTGTTTGTTTGTTTTCTGGGGGGGTGAATAAGAAAAAACAGGGGGAAAAGATTTCTGGGTATTATTAAATCACTAACAATTTGAAACACTAAAGAGAAGAACACTAAAGAGCACGGTAGCTTAACTTCACATAAAGTAACTACATCAAAATAAAAGAACACCATCACATGTCCACATTCTCAGGTGAGAGGCTTGCTCTCTGAGCTGCGACCCTGCACTAGAGAAAACCCTCTCACTATGGACAGATGTTGCTGGGACTCTAACTTGGCTAAAGGGGGAAACTGGCTGTCATTGTCCTTGCGCTATGTAAGTGGATCTGACTCCACTGGGAGGGGCTCTCCTCTTCTGTCACTTGAGACAAAGGCTTGGGTGGTGGTGTCTGCTCTGCAGGAAATGTTTCCAGACAGTTCAGTGATTGGTGCTCTTTTGGCTAGAGGTTCACCACTGCTCCTGGAAGCCATTTATGACTGCTCCTCCGTCTCCTCCCTTGAGGCCTGGGCCTAACAAAGACAAATCCACAAAACAGTTTCAATGTACTGATACCATTAAATATCATTACAATTAAAATATCTAATATACAAATCCAGGAAAATGACATCATAAAACTTCCAGAAACAGATGTACATTTCTGATGGTTAAAGCTTTTATCGTCTAGTTATAATTAAATACTGAAATTCAATTAAGATAAAACTGATTTGTACAGCAGTTTGTCACTACAATGCTTTACAGGTCTCAGGGCCTTGAAACCTAACCATATTGATTAAACTGATTTTATTAAATTAATTCCGTTTAGATTAAAACTATTTAACAGATACCTGTGGTGGATGGTCATCCAGAATATTCTCAGTCAGGCGGTTGAAGATCTTCCCTCGAGTGGTCTCATCCAGAAAGGGCAGAGTGCACTGCTCACATGAAGAAAATAAGTGTTGAGTCAGCCTCAGGGTATCTGGTGTTGACATCTTTCACAGCTGCTGAATTCGAGTCGCTCCGCTTCTGAATCCGAGTCCCTAAAAGCCGGGATATCTGGTTAACGTCCATCCCGTCCTGTGATGCCAGATTAACTGTATGCGCAAAGCATCGAATGTGTGGGGAAAATCCGGCCACTTCAAGCGCATTCCCAATGTTCTTGGTGTTGTCCGTTGTCATGGGAATGGTGGCATTTGGTCTGTCAGTTTTCCACTCCGCTACAGCTCCTTGCAGTATTTCTGTAAGAGGGTCACCAGTGTGACTTTGGTAGACAGTGCAGGTCTGGAGAACGGGATTTGCGATGGTCCAGATGTATTTCTGTAAGAGGGTCACCAGTGTGACTTTGGTATACAGTGCGGGTCTGGAGAACGGGATGTGCGATGGCCCAGTTGTATTTCTGTAACTGTACGTTCACACTGAGAGCGGCGAGAGCGTCAAGAGTCGCCCAAACCTCCCTGCCAACGACGCTGTTGAACACTGTGGACGCTCTGCCGTTGATGAAATAGGCGGGTACAAGTTCCTTCGGAAAGCTTGGTTATGCAAATGTTTTTAAAGGGGCTATAAAGCAAACAAACAGGTCGAGCGGTATCTTTGTGCTGACTGACCACCAGTAGGCTATAAGTTAACCTTATGAGATATTTTAAATGTGAAGGTGCGAAATCGACCGATTACAGAAATAAATAAACAATGCTAATTACATATTTCGTAACAAAATTAACTAATGAAAAACACTACTTAAAAGCTTTTTGTTGTTGTGTGTCTTTTGTGTTAATGATAGGCTAGGTCAAATTCCAGCATGGAGTTTAAAGGACACGTTTACTAGCCTTGGTCTTTAATTAACACTAACGTTTGTGCATAACCTACATTACAGTACAACATGGGGAAACCCACCACCGATATAATCAGTTTCTCCTCCATTTTGCTTAGGACCAAAAGTTTTGTGGGAACAATAGTTTATACTGTCGTGTTCTCTACAATTCTTTAGAGCGGAACACTTCCAAGTTTCTATTGGTTGCCGCCCAACCGCGTCATATCTCATTACCATAAAGTTAACCGAACTTCAACTGTATTTTGACGCCCAAACCACCCTCGCCGCGACGCCCTTTGCCGCGACGCTCTTCGCCGCTTAAAGACGCTGGCTCTCATTGAAAATGAATGACTTCCGGTCACTTTGACGCTCTCGCCGCGCTCAGTGTGAACGTACAGTAAGAGGGTCACCAGTGTGACTTTGGTATACAGTACAGGTCTGGAGAACGGGATTTGCGATGGCCCAGTTGTCGGTAACGACGTGTGCCTTGATTGCGATGAAGCTCTCTGTTGCACAGGAGGTCCAACCATCTGTAGTGAAATCAATGAATTTTGCATTGCTCAAGTCCTCCAGCAGTTTAGCCTTTACCTCGTTATGAAGTTTAGGCGAGACATTTTGGCTAAAACGCATCGTATCTGGATTCCAGCACACTGAGCTAATGCTTGAATCCGCTGTTTTCAACAACTGGAAAAGGCCGCATATCCAGTACCATGAAAACCCCAACTGCCTTGGTAATTGCTTCATTTTAAAGACACTGGGAAGAGTCACTTGTTGTTTGGGATTTATTTGTGTGCCGCTGAGGTCGATGTGGGGATGATGTCTTCTGATATGCGCTTGCATATTTGAAGTGTTGCCTGCAGCCTGAGGAAGTTTTGTGAAACGCTTATGACAAATTGTGTGCGTTTTGTTTACGACACGACTGCCATCCCTATATTCCACTGGATAACCAAAATGTTCCCACACTGCAGACCTCAATGTGTCCGGGGGTCTGCAATCTCAGCGTTACTGTCCATCATGAACTAATTGAACTAGCTGAAATATTTCCGTGGGCGTGATCACTCAGTTATGATTGGACCAAAATAGTCATGCGACACATGCAGTTGGGGGGCAGGGATGTTGCAGTTTCAGAACTGTTACACCTCTACTGACTGGATTACTATGGACAACTAATAATCTGCCAAAAATAAGGATTTTAACACAGGGAGATGTCACACAACTAAACCCCTTTCATTAACTGTAACAAGTTCCACAGGTCACATGCATATGTTCAAAAGAACTTGGGCTGGTTGCCATACACAGGGCTTCAGCATTATCTCTGTCATGGGGCATCGTTTTTAAAGCTGTGTTCAGACACAGTGCTGTAGTGTTGTCTCTGTTTTAGGGGGGTCATTTTTAAAGTTGTGTTGAGACAGTGCTGTAGTGTTGTCTCTGTTTTAGGGGGGGGGGGGTCATTTTTAAAGTTGTGTTGAGACAGTGCTGTAGTGTTGTCTCTGTTTTAGGGGTGTCGTTTTTAGGGGTGTCATTTTTAAAGCTGTGTTGAGATAGTGCTGTAGTGTTGTCTCTGTTTTGGGGGGGGGGGTCATTTTTAAAGTTGTGTTCAGACACAGTGCTGTCGTGTTGTCTCTGTTTTAGGGGGGGGGGGTCATTTTTAAAGCTGTGTTGAGACAGTGCTGTAGTGTTGTCTCTGTTTTAGGGGGGGTCATTTTTAGGGGGGTCATTTTTAAAGTTGTGTTCAGACACAGTGCTGTAGTGTTGTCTGTGTTTTAGGGGGGGTCATTTTTAGGGGTGTCATTTTTAAAGTTGTGTTCAGACACAGTGCTGTAGTGTTGTCTCTGTTTTGGGGGGGGGGGGGGGTCATTTTTAAAGTTGTGTTCAGACACAGTGCTGTAGTGTTGTCTCTGTCTTAGGGGGGGGGTCATTTTTAAAGTTGTGTTGAGACAGTGCTGTAGTGTTGTCTCTGTTTTAGGGGGGTCATTTTTAAGGGGTGTCATTTTTAGTGGTGTCATTTTTATGGGGGTCATTTTTAGGGGGGTCATTTTTAAAGTTGTGTTCAGACACAGTGCTGTAGTGTTGTCTCTTTTAGGGGGTGTCATTTTTAAAGTTGTGTTCAGACACAGTGCTGTAGTGTTGTCTCTGTTTTAGGGGGGGGGGGGGGGTCATTTTTAAAGTTGTGTTCAGACACAGTGCTGTAGTGATGTCTCTGTTTTAGGGGGGGGGCATTTTTAAAGTTGTGTTGAGACATAGTGCTGTAGTGTTGTCTCTGTTTTAGGGGGGGGGGGGGTCATTTTTAAAGTTGTGTTCAGACACAGTGCTGTAGTGTTGTCTCTGTTTTAGGGGGGGGTCATTTTTAAAGTTGTGTTCAGACACAGTACTGTAGTGTTGTCTCTGTTTTAGGGGGTGTCATTTTTAGGGGTGTCATTTTTAAAGCTGTGTTGAGACAGTGCTGTCGTGTTGTCTCTGTTTTAGGGGGGGGGTCATTTTTAAAGTTTTGTTGAGACAGTGCTGTAGTGTTGTCTCTGTTTTAGGGGGGGTCATTTTTAGGGGGGTCATTTTTAGGGGGGTCATTTTTAAAGTTGTGTTCAGACACAGTGCTGTAGTGTTGTCTCTGTTTTAGGGGGGGTCATTTTTAAAGTTGTGTTCAGACACAGTGCTGTAGTGTTGTCTCTGTTTTAAGGGGGTCATTTTTAGTGGTGTCATTTTTAGGGGGGTCATTTTTAAAGTTGTGTTGAGGCACAGTGCTGTAGTGTTGTCTGTGTTTTAGGGGGGGTCATTTTTAGGGGTGTCATTTTTAAAGTTGTGTTCAGACACAGTGCTGTAGTAATGTCTCTGTTTTAGGGGGGGGGTCATTTTTAAAGTTGTGTTGAGACACAGTGCTGTAGTGTTGTCTCTGTTTTAGGGGGGGTCATTTTTAGGGGTGTCATTTTTAGGGGGGTCATTTTTAAAGTTGTGTTCAGACACAGTGCTGTAGTGTTGTCTCTGTTTTAGGGGGGGGTCATTTTTAAAGTTGTGTTCAGACACAGTGCTGTAGTGTTGTCTCTGTGTTAGGGGGGTCATTTTTAGGGGTGTCATTTTTAGGGGGGTCATTTTTAAAGTTGTGTTGAGGCACAGTGCTGTAGTGTTGTCTGTGTTTTAGGGGGGGTCATTTTTAGGGGTGTCATTTTTAAAGTTGTGTTCAGACACAGTGCTGTAGTAATGTCTCTGTTTTAGGGGGGGGGTCATTTTTAAAGTTGTGTTGAGACACAGTGCTGTAGTGATGTCTCTGTTTTAGGGGGGGGTCATTTTTAGGGGTGTCATTTTTAAAGTTGTGTTGAGACACAGTGCTGTAGTGTTGTCTCTGTTTTGGGGGGGGGGGGTCATTTTTAAAGTTGTGTTCAGACACAGTGCTGTAGTGTTGTCTCTGTTTTGGGGGGGGGGGTCATTTTTAAAGTTGTGTTCAGACACAGTGCTGTAGTGATGTCTCTGTTTTGGGGGGGGTCATTTTTAGGGGTGTCATTTTTAGGGGGGTCATTTTTAAAGTTGTGTTCAGACACAGTGCTGTAGTGTTGTCTCTGTTTTGGGGGGGTCATTTTTAAAGTTGTGTTCAGACACAGTGCTGTAGTGATGTCTCTGTGTTAGGGGGGTCATTTTTAGGGGGTGTCTTTTTAGGGGGGTCATTTTTAAAGCTGTGTTGAGACAGTGCTGTAGTGTTGTCTCTGTTTTAGTGGGGGGGGGGGGGGGTCATTTTTAAAGCTGTGTTAAGATAGTGCTGTAGTGTTGTCTCTGTTTTAGGGGGTGTCATTTTTATGGGGGTCATTTTTAAAGTTGTGTTGAGACAGTGCTGTAGTGTTGTCTCTGTTTTAGGGGGGTCATTTTTAGGGGGGGTCATTTTTAAGGGGTGTCATTTTTAGTGGTGTCATTTTTAGGGGGGTCATTTTTAGGGGTGTCATTTTTAAAGTTGTGTTCAGACACAGTGCTGTAGTGTTGTCTGTGTTTTAGGGGGGGTCATTTTTAGGGGTGTCATTTTTAGGGGTGTCATTTTTAAAGTTGTGTTCAGACACAGTGCTGTAGTGATGTCTCTGTTTTAGGGGGGGGGGTCATTTTTAAAGTTGTGTTGAGACACAGTGCTGTAGTGATGTCTCTGTTTTAGGGGGGGTCATTTTTAGGGGTGTCATTTTTAAAGTTGTGTTCAGACACAGTGCTGTAGTGTTGTCTCTGTTTTAGGGGGGGTCATTTTTAGGGGGGTCATTTTTAAAGTTGTGTTGAGACACAGTGCTGTAGTGTTGTCTCTGTTTTAGGGGGTGTCATTTTTATGGGGGTCATTTTTAAAGTTGTGTTAAGACAGTGCTGTAGTGTTGTCTCTGTTTTAGGGGGTGTCATTTTTAGGGGGTGTCATTTTTAAAGTTGTGTTCAGACACAGTACTGTAGTGTTGTCTCTGTTTTAGGGGGTGTCATTTTTAGGGGTGTCATTTTTATAGTTGTGTTGAGACAGTGCTGTAGTGTTGTCTCTGTTTTAGGGGTGTCATTTTTAGGGGGGTCATTTTTAAAGTTGTGTTGAGGCACAGTGCTGTAGTGTTGTCTGTGTTTTAGGGGGGGTCATTTTTAGGGGCGTCATTTTTAAAGTTGTGTTCAGACACAGTGCTGTAGTAATGTCTGTGTTTTAGGGGGGGGTCATTTTTAAAGTTGTGTTGAGACACAGTGCTGTAGTGATGTCTCTGTTTTGGGGGGGGGGGGGTCATTTTTAAAGCTGTGTTGAGACAGTGCTGTAGTGTTGTCTCTGTTTTAGGGGGGTCATTTTTAGGGGTGTCATTTTTAAAGTTGCGTTCAGACACAGTGCTGTAGGGTTGCCTCTGTTTTAGGGGATGTTGTGTTTAAAGCTGTGTTGAGATACAGGTTTCCCTTTGGGAAGGAAATCACCTGAATCACAATTCAGTCATTACTAATCAAATGTT
>NC_044503.1:41828013-41968013 GCF_902362185.1 Chanos chanos
CTGGGGTGTCATGAGTTAGTAACAGTAGAAGGTGGCAACAGTATGTAGAAATTCAAGCAGACACCAGCGAGGACTGGACTTTTTTTGCTGCCATCAGCTAATCTTTTCAAACCCTTAGTTTTGTGTTTGTATCTTGCTGGGTCTTAAATCACCTAGTCACCTGTTGTTCCCTCCTGAGTTTTTCTCTGTTTTCCTGAGAGTTGTCTCTGCTTTGTAATTTGAGAACACACTTAGTTTTTTCTCTCTCCTTTTTTTTTTTGTTTGATTGGTGGGGTATATTTTGTTGTTGTTTGTGGGGGGTTTTTTTGTTTTTTTTTTTTGTTTTACAAAGTAAAGCTTTTTTGGATCTCAAATTGTCTGATGTTCATCTGTGCAACTGGGTTTTTTCACCCAGTGATTCTATACAGTTTATACCAGAACCATCTGATTCTACATAAACCGTCTGCATGATTGGGTTAACTGAATTCAGAACGACTCTGATTGGTCACTGTGATGCCTTTTCTGTTAAATGGTAATTTTGTGTTACGATTTCTGTTCCCTATCACGATTTGTGGTGCTGTTGCATACCTTAGCGAGAGGCATTCTGTTTCATTTTCAATTCATAGTGAATCCATGAATGTGGATGTGCCTCGTGGTTAAAAACAAAATATTTTCTCACAAACGAGTCTTGGAGACTATTCGTCTGTGAGTAACATGATCATAAGTTGTTACCCGGCAGCTGTGAATTGTTTGAAGCAAGAACCAGATAAAACGCTGGAGAGAATGTTGATATAGACAGGGGTGCCTACAGCTATACGGCTGGACGCAATGTGCGTCCCATGAGATTCCCGATTTGTGGGCGGGGAATGACATGGTGACCGTCGCTGAGTGTTTACTGATATTTTCAGATCATGTGTCAGTCCACTTCATACCTCTCCTCCGTCTTAACGCTCTCCAGTTAGGCTGTGCGATTGATGTCTGGTCTGTTCTCACCGTTACCATAGAAACAGCTGTAAAGGAGGTTGGAGTCGTCAGACTTTTGCTTCTTGTTGTGCAAATGCACACATAAGGGAAATCTGATTGGTTAGCTGATGCGCAGAATCTTAAATTGTATCTTTTCAAATGTGGCCCTCAAATAATCACCAATGACAGTCTTACGCCAGTTCATAGAACTAAGAGCACGAACGCTCATTTAGGACCCTGAGGCGTCTAAATACTTATTTATGCAACAAGATGACGGCAGACCCACTGGACTTGCTCTTATGAACATTCATCCTGAAATGAAAATAGACAGTGAGTAGTGCTCAAACAATTCGATGCGAGCGGAGGAAGGAGACTAAACTTCAAATAGGTCAGATGTAATTATTCATTAATCAGTCAGTGGCGTTTCTCTCTCTCAGTTCTCTCTCGATGTTTGTGAGTGTGTGTGTGTGTGTGTGTGTGTGTGTGTGTGCTTGTTAGGTTTCTGTGTGTACCCTCAGATGAAATCCTGTTGGTGTTACACCGAATTCTGTGACCACTGAATTCTGTGACACACCATCCAAACAATTTCAGGTGACTTCTTTTACCTTCCCATCAATGACCGAATGACCAAAAAATTGTCATCACTCTGGTCAACAGCTGGACCTCGTCACATACTTTGACATCTGTCATCAAAAAAATATGTGAGCTCTTGTGCCTAAGTCCAGCTGTTGGCCAAAGTGATGACAATTTTTTGGTCATACATGGGAAAGACAGATAAGTCACCTGAAATGGTTTGGGTGGTGTGTCAGACATTTTCTCCCAAGTTACGGTTGGGTCACATATTCTGATGGCCCATTTAAATAGACTAGTAGCCTAAAGTTGTCAGTGTGAAGCTTAATCAGTCGTTGGTTCTGTTTCTTTGTTTTCCCGAGATCTCGAGTTATTTATGTCATTATCACGAAACAAAGAAACGTTGTTTTTCCTTGATGACATAATTAATTCGATATGTCGGGAAAACGGTACATTGTTTGTTAACTTTCGTTATTTCGTGATAATGGCATAATTAAGTAAACATCTCGAGAAAACAAGGAAAAATAAGACTGTATCACCAGAGAACGGAATCTAAATAAATAAATAAATCCAAATAAAAATAAATAAATTCATAGCATGTTAGGGCTTCTGTACTTTATGACGTGTTCAACCAGCATTTGTAAACAAACTGCTCCGCACTGCATTCACCTTCATTTGTTTACAGTCTATGAGCTTACATTGTCTGCGTAAAGAACTCGCCTGTGTGAGCGATTTCAAGCTGCCCAGCGGCAATAGCACCCACTAGGGTGATAGAATTTGATAGTCACACAATTCGGTGTAACACCCCTGGACATAGAATTGTAGTCTGTTAGCGTAAACTGGCTATGATGTCAATTCCCGGTTTAATGTAATTCTGTTAAAATAATAGTCATGAATAAGGAAGCATATATTTTTTGTTTGTATTTTCAGTTTCACAACAAAATAACTGCTTCATTAAAATCAAGAAAAGTTAGGCCTTGGTCCTTATCGTTGTTTGCTAGCACTCCAGCATAATGATGCACTGTGAGGACAGCATAGTCATAGTGTCATCACACCTAACCTACAAAAGGAAAGATGGTCCAGGGCTTTGAGTTTAGCAAAGCTGATATGCATAATAATTTTCAGAACATTAAATGTTAAATGGATGTCAGTCCTTGAAGCGTGACACTAAAAATCGGAGGGAGGATGTGACCAGTGTGTTGATGCAGTGATTCTTACCAATCACGTCTAGTGTAGTTTTGTCTTTCATCTCTCGATCCTTAAGAGTTTTCTTTATCATCACTGTGTACTCTCCACTGTCACTCACAGTCATATTCAGTAACTCTAATGAACCAGTGTGTCTGTCCAGTCTGACTCTGTCACGGTAAACTGGGTCTATAATGACACCAAGAGGGTCAGATGTAATCACACGTGCCCCAGTAAATGTCCATCTGACTAATGACAGTGGTTTATCAGCAGGACTGATGGTGGTGTTGATCCAAACACTTCCTCCTACTGCTCCATACACAGGTCCAGGAGACAACACCACATCACCACCCAAACACACACCTGAGGATATAACAGAGAGTCAATATTATAATAATTAGAATCCTAATCAGTCTTAATGATTGAATAATTCACTGTAGGTTCCGTATGGAAGAGTTTGGCTGTGAGGTTTAGACAGACCAAGACCCAATCGCAGACCCCACTGGGTAAAATAAGATTTATTCAAAAAAGCAAAAATCAGGAGCCAATCTCAGAAACAGTGTCCAATCCAAGGTCTAAACCAGGAGTCCAGAGAGCAAACAAATCCGAATCGTTATTCAACAGATTGGTGAAAAGCAGAGTATAAACAAGGTCAAAACCAGAGATCCAAAAGGCAACCAAATCCAAAACGTAAAGCAAAAACAGGTCCAGGTAACACGATCAAACTCAAATCACAGAGGGCAACTTTCACACACAGGAAACGGTCACAATCTGACAAAGAACAGACACCAGCACAGGACTTAAATACACAGAACAATTGTCTTCAAGGACAGGTGATTGGTGGAAGACAATGAGGTGATAATAGGGATCAGGTGAGGGGCGGGGACAGGAGAACATGGGAACAAACAGAAGCACATGGCAAAACAAGACACAAACAAAGGCACATGGCAACACAATTCCCAGAATGGCCAGCAGGGCGGCCAAAAAACAAAGTCCTGACAGGAGTACTGACAGTACCCCCCCCTTTAACGGACGCCTCCAGGCGTCTTGGCAGAGGGAGTAGGATGTTGGCGGCGGAAGTCTCTGATGAGCGTGGGGTCCAAAATGTGCCGGGCTGGGACCCAGCACCTCTCCTCAGGTCCATAGCCTTCCCAGTCTACAAGGTACTGGAGTCCACGGCCTCGGCGACGGACATCCAGCAACTGGCGCACCGTGTACGCCTCTGACCCATCGATGAGCCGGGGGGGTGGGGGGGGTTTGGGGGCAGGACACAGGGTACTACGAACATATGGCTTGATCCGGGAAACATGAAAAGTGGGATGAATGCGGCGAAGAGTAGTAGGAAGCTTGAGGCGGACAGCTGTGGGACTGATGACTCTAACAATGGGGAAGGGTCCGATGAACCGAGGGGCCAACTTGCGGGAATCAACTCTGAGGGGAAGATCTCGGGTGGACAGCCACACATGCTGTCCCCGGCGATACAGTGGAGCCTTGGAGCGATGCCTGTCAGCATGACGCTTCATCCTAGCCACGGCACGAAGAAGGGCAGAGCGTGCGTACCTCCACGTCCGACGGCAGCGACGGATGAATGCCTCGGCAGAGGGCACACCCACATCCTCCTCCTGGTCCGGGAATAGGGGGGGTTGGTAGCCAAGGGAGCACTCAAATGGGGACAGGCCAGAAGATGAGGATGTGTGAGAGTTGATGGCGTACTCTGCCCAGGGTAACTGTTGGCTCCAGGACGCAGGATTCTGAGAAGCCATGCATCGCAACACCGTCTCAAGTTGTTGGTTGGCCCGCTCGGTCTGGCCATTGGTTTGTGGGTGAAAACCTGAAGACAAACTGACAGATGCACCAAGAAGTTTACAGAAGGCTTTCCAAAAGTTGGAAGTGAATTGTGGACCCCTGTCTGACACCACATCACTGGGTAGCCCATGCAACCTGAATACATGCTGTATCATGAGACTAGCAGTTTCCTTGGCAGAGGGGAGTTTGGGTAGAGGAATGAAATGTACTGACTTGGAGAAGCGATCCACAACAGTGAGGATGGTGGTGTTACCCTCTGATTGCGGCAGACCGGTGACAAAATCCAGGGAGATATGGGACCAGGGTCTCTTGGGAATGGGCAGGGGTTGTAACAGGCCAGCAGGGGCTTGGTTGGAGGTCTTGTTCTGGGCACAGACCGAGCAGGCTGCAACGAAGTCATGGATGTCATCATGCATGGAGGGCCACCAGAACCGCCGACCAATGAAGGCCTTTGTTCGTCTGGTTCCAGGATGGCAGGACAGTCGGGATGAGTGACCCCACTGCAAGACCTGTGAACGGACAGAGCTGGGAACATAAACACGGTTAGTGGGGCACTGACTGGGGCCTGCCTCGTTCAACTGGGCAGCGCGCACAGTGGACTCTATGTCCAGCTGTGCAGCGCCCATGAGACAGGAAGATGGAAGGATGGTATCTGGTTCTTGGGGACTCTCTGGAGAACTGAACCTTCGGGAAAGTGCATCCGGTTTGATATTCTTAGAACCAGGACGGTAGGACAGAGTGAAGTTAAACCTGGAGAAGAACAGGGACCAGCGAGCTTGACGGGAGTTTAGTCTTTTGGCGGTGCGGATGTATTCCAGGTTCTTGTGATCAGTCCAGACTAAGAATGGCACACGGGACCCCTCCAACCAATGCCTCCATTCCTCCAGGGCCAGTTTAACCGCCAGCAACTCCCTGTTGCCGATGTCATAATTCTGCTCTGTGGGAGTTAGGCGGTGAGAGTAGAAGGCACAAGGATGGACTTTACTGTCCTTGGGGGAGCGTTGAGAGAGGACTGCTCCAACGCCAATGTCAGAGGCATCCACCTCCACGATGAACTGAAGATCGGGGTCAGGCTGGATCAGGATGGGGGCTGAAGTAAAGCGCTGCTTCAGGTCACGGAATGCTGTTTCTGCTGCAGGGGACCAGGAAAATTCGACAACTGTAGAGGTTAGAGCAGTGAGAGGGGCAGCCAATGTACTATAGTTACGAATGAACCGGCGGTAAAAATTGGCAAAACCCAGAAAGCGCTGAAGCTCCCGACGGTTAGTCGGTGTAGGCCAATCGATCACTGCCTTGATCTTTTGCTGATCCATCTGAACACTGCCAGCTGAAATTACATACCCGAGGAAAGAGACTGTGTCCCGATGAAACTCACATTTCTCTGCTTTAACAAAGAGCTGGTTCTCCAGTAGACGCTGGAGGACCCTGCGGACATGAGAAACATGATCAGTAAGGGACTTAGAGAAAATCAGAATGTCATCCAGATAGACAAAGACAAAGTGGTTAAGCATATCTCTGAGAACATCATTGACCAGGCCCTGAAACACAGCAGGCGCATTGGTTAATCCAAAAGGCATGACCAGGTACTCATAATGACCAGAGGTGGTATTAAAGGCTGTCTTCCATTCGTCCCCCTCACGGATTCGGACCAGGTGGTAAGCATTGCGGAGATCCAGCTTGGTGAAGACGGATGCCCCCTGAAGTAGTTCGAAGGCTGAGGTCATGAGGGGAAGAGGGTAGCGATTTTTGATGGTAATGTCATTGAGGCCCCGGTAGTCAATGCAAGGACGGAGGGAACCATCCTTCTTCTCAACAAAGAAGAATCCTGCACCTGCAGGCGAAGAGGAAGGACGGATTATACCTGCTGCCAGGGACTCCTGAATGTACTTAGTCATAGCTTCAGTTTCGGGACGGGAGAGGGAGTAGAGGCGCCCCCTAGGGGGAGACGTGCCAGGCAGGAGATCTATGGCGCAGTCATAAGGGCGATGTGGGGGTAAGGACGTGGCTCTAGATTTGCTGAACACAGCTTTCAGGTCCATGTACTCAGAAGGAACAGCAGAGAGGTCAGGAAACTCTTCGGGAAACTTGGACTCTGGAAAGACAGGAATCTGAGCATGACGGAGGCAACGAGAGAGACAGAATGGGCTCCAGCCCACAATTTTGCTGCTGCACCAGTCTACGTGAGGATTGTGTTTAGCTAGCCAAGGGTGACCCAGGACGACGGGTGCTTGAGGGGAATCAATAACATAGAGAGCTAGTTTTTCATGATGGTTGCCAGGAAGACTGAGACTCACCGGGATGCTGACGTGTGTGATGTTGGCTAACCTCTGTCCATTCAAAGCATGGGCCACCAATGGCAACTTGAGTGAAGAAGTAGGTAACCCCCACTGAGCAGCCAAGCAGGAGTCGATGAAGTTCTCCTCGGCACCAGAATCGACCAGGGCTGAAGCTTCAAGTTTTTGGTCCTTCCACTCCAGAGTGACAGGCAGAAGAGTGCGTTGTGTCGAGGAGATCTTGACTGGGGACATGCTCACCGGTACTCCTCGTCCTACCGGTGAGCGTCGGCTTTTACTGGGCAGGTAGCGATGAAGTGTCCAGGTTGACCACAATACAGACAGGAACGAGTTGTTATCCTTCTCTGTCTCTCAGCTGGGGTCAGGCGGGCACGGTTGATTTGCATGGGCTCAGGCTCCGAAGTATATGAATGGACCGGTGAGGAGGGACGCGGGAGGGTTGGTTGTCTGATCGGAACCTCGGCAGCTGCTCTCAGAGGGCCCCGGGGAAATGCACCTCGGCGACGCTGCTGTAACCGTGCATCGATTCGGATAGCTAAGTTCACCAAGGCCTCACAGTTGTCAGGCAGATCCTGAGTGATGAGCTCATCTTTGACTTCTTCTGAGAGGCCATTCAAAAAGGTGTCATAAAGTGCATCTACATTCCAACCACTGGAGGTGGCCAGGGTCTGAAAATCAATGGCATAGTCAGACACAGACCTGCGCCCCTGGCGCATGTGCAGTAACTCGCGACCAGCCTCACGCCCATGTTTTGAACGGTCAAATACTCTCTTCATCTCTGTGGAAAAGGACTGGAAATCTTTACAAAAGCGTGCCTCAGCCTCCCAGACGGCTGCTCCCCACTGCCTCGCCCGACCAGACAACTGAGTAATTACGTAGGCCACTTTAGCTCGTTCGGTGGGAAATGAGGTAGGTTGCAGCTCAAAAATGAGTGAACATTGGGAGAGAAAAGAACGGCAGGTGCCAGGCTCACCAGAGTATTTCTCAGGAGGAGGCAGATGAGGCTCACGGACAGATGGAGAGGGCGAAGACCACGGAGCCAGGGTATCAGGCGAATAGATGGCAGGGGCTTGTGGGTTGCTCTGGGCTAGCCGGAGGGGCTGGATGCTAGCCGTCAGGTCTGCAATATTAGCAGTGAGCGCGTCCAGGGTCTTGCTTAGGGAATCCAGATGAGCCTGGTGTTTTCCCAGCATTATTCCCTGCTGTTCCAGAGCAGTCTTCACTTGACTGGGGTCTGCTGGGTCCATAGTGGTCAGATTGTACTGTGAGGTTTAGACAGACCAAGACCCAATCGCAGACCCCACTGGGTAAAATAAGATTTATTCAAAAAAGCAAAAATCAGGAGCCAATCTCAGAAACAGTGTCCAATCCAAGGTCTAAACCAGGAGTCCAGAGAGCAAACAAATCCGAATCGTTATTCAACAGATTGGTGAAAAGCAGAGTATAAACAAGGTCAAAACCAGAGATCCAAAAGGCAACCAAATCCAAAACGTAAAGCAAAAACAGGTCCAGGTAACACGATCAAACTCAAATCACAGAGGGCAACTTTCACACACAGGAAACGGTCACAATCTGACAAAGAACAGACACCAGCACAGGACTTAAATACACAGAACAATTGTCTTCAAGGACAGGTGATTGGTGGAAGACAATGAGGTGATAATAGGGATCAGGTGAGGGGCGGGGACAGGAGAACATGGGAACAAACAGAAGCACATGGCAAAACAAGACACAAACAAAGGCACATGGCAACACAATTCCCAGAATGGCCAGCAGGGCGGCCAAAAAACAAAGTCCTGACAGGAGTACTGACATTGGCTTAACATCCTTCTGAAACTAGAAACATTAAAGCAGTTGCAACAGCAGTACTGACAAGCACAATTATCAAATCCTTACTTAAATATAATCCTGAAATCCACACTTAAATATAAACAGACAATCAACCAAAACAAATATTTCTTTAATCTTCTGTGTACTTTTTGAAGTGAAAAAAAGAAATTGTAGATCTACACAAGTGATATTTGCCAAACCAGAATTAAAACTTATAAATATTTGCTTTCAAATGCTTATGAAATGCCATGTCCTGTATTTTATATACAAGCCCCAGAAAAAATTAAGAGACCACTCTAAATTTTTCTTAAATCAGTATCTCTACATGCATGGTAGCCATTCCATTCCAGTGTCTGTTGAATTCCAACACAAGCACATCTGATTCTACTTAATGAGGCACTGATTAGGTGATATTATAATGTTGAATATTACTGAATGTCTGATGGATATTATAATGTTGTTGAATGGTGTTACTTTAGACCACATGTGGTTACTGAATATTTAAAAAATAGTTGTTTTCTCAAGATGTTGAATTAATTATGTCGTCATCTCAAGAAAACAAAGTTTCGTTATTTTGTGATAATGGCCTAAATAAGTCGAGATATCGAGAAAACTGAGGAAAACGACACATTATTATGAGAAAACTGAATAAAAATTAAAATGTAAGCTATTGGTATCTGTTAATGTGTGAAAGATATGTTAATGATGAATATTACTGAATGATATTATAATACTCTATGGCTGTACTGAACACCAGATCTTGACCCAGTTATACATATATATGATTGTCATCTAGGTCAGCTTTCCACAACCAACAAAAACCACGCAGAGCAATCTAGAGGGCTGTTTTTCTCATCATCTTTAGATGCATAATTTAAGTGGAAAATTAATGGAATTTGAGGCAGGTTTCATGAGATTTAGGTTATGATTTTACCAAAACATTAGCAGTCTTCATATGAGAAGTTGTCTACTGCAAAACACTCTAATGCTCTAAAACTAAAGACACACGACAAAAAAAGACAATGTACAGTAACTCTATCAGAAATACATACTGTCCACAGATGATCATTTACATACTGTAAATGATTTCGGTTATAATGTGGGTAACACACCATGCTTCAGGGCAATGTCTATTTGATTTAAGTGAGCAATTTATCAGGTAGCTGAGATGTGAAGTAACATTTTGCAAGAATTAACATTTCATACATCATTATTTTATTTGTAATTCCCCCAGACAACATGAAAAACTAGAGGAAAACAGAAATTTAGATTCCAAATAACCATAAAATTATTGTGTAAACATAGAGTGCTGTAGTACATGCATATTGATATTTCTTCTTACCATGAAAAAAAATGAAGGAAAAAATGAAGTACTTTGGTACATCCAAATCCATGTGGACTGCCTCCACCAGTGTAAAACGTGTCACTAAATGCTGAACGAAATAAACCCCGAATTAAACTTTTCTTTAAATAGGCAAGCACTCTAGCTCCGCCCCATCTCTCTTCAACTGACAGTGCCCTAACCCTGCACGTATCTTTCGCAATGTTTAACGAAAGTGTCGACATTTGGTTATAATAATGACATCGGTGTTTGGGCATACCTGAAATCTATTTGAAATATGTTTGGATCTACATTAGCCTATTCATAATTGGAAATTAAACCCTGCTCTAAACAAATCAGTTGATTCCCTAAGCTGGTCACTGGGAGGCAACACATGTGTTGTTACATTGATTGATTCAAGGTTGTCAATGGATGGTAAATAACACCGTGCTACAGTTTTGAAGTACTTATTGTTGGATTGGTATTCATAACAGCTTCCAAACAAACAGGCAGATTGGGCATTATAATGCCGCGTGCCAGCACATAAACCTTGAATCTGAACTTGCACAGAACTACTAGTAAGTACTTTTAACTGACGACAGGTGAAACAATGCTTTGGATGTTTGAAATTAATCAAAACAATCAAAATAAAGACGTATACGCTACATATGAATATCTCTCTCTTTCTCTCTCTCTCTCTCTCTCTCTGTTAGGAGTTAAAGTAAAGTATCTGTATGTTAGGAGTGAAATTAAAGTAAACTATGGATCTCTCTCTCCTTGTTGTCGAGTTGGTGAAATGAGAAATGCAGTGTGTTTCAACTAAAGGTAAAGCTGTAATTGGCCATGATGATATTTGTTAAACCTTTTAATATTTACCGAACTTCAGACGACAATAGGTGACTGTTCTTTAGCATTGATCTGATAATCTGATAGACTTCCCACTCAGTTCTAGCTCTTAAGCACGTTCTTCTGTTTACAAAAAAAAAAAAAGAAAGAAAGAAAGAAAAACATTACTGACATCTGCTGGTCGACAAAATTCAGTGCAAGCTCGTTTTGTGGTTAATCAAGTAAAAACAGTAAAGAAAAAAAGGGAAAGTTTTGCTAACTAACTAGACAGAGGTAAATAAGGATACAGCCACATGCACAAGTTTCCTCTAATCTGACAGTAAATTCTTGAGGCGAGTATGAGGTGGACATGTGGGAGGCACAGAGGGCTTTTCATTGAATGAGTTTTTGGTTTCAGTTCATTCCAACCGGACTATGAATGGAGTGAACCTGTATGGAGTGAACCTGTACAGAGTATACAGTTTTAGACATGTTAAGAAACCAAAAAGAATAAATAATATTAAGGATACATTTATAGCATCCATTTAACGCAGACTTCATTGATGGCTGTATTTACATCTTAGGCCTTGATACAGAATTCTAACCTTTTGTCCAGTTACTTTTTCCAGATATTTTCATTTCATTTTCAATGTCATATCCAGCTCCTGTGTTTACATTAGTCATGTAGTTAAAAATAGCAGCATGTGTGTTTGAAGAACAGCACAGTAAATGGGAAGTCTGTCCTAATAAAGCTAATTAATCCTGTTATCTGCTTTCAGTAGAAACTTGAGGCTTTTTTCATTGGCTTTGTATAATTGGCCATGTATAATCTCTCTCAGACTTACATTTCTGTTATGAGAGCAGTCATCCATCTGCCTTAATTCATTAGCCCATAAACAAATGACTCACTGACCTCAGTCATGGCTGCATAAAGAAATGACAATGACAACAAAATGGATATAGTGCCATATATGGATGTGACCTAACACAGATCTGACAAAGCACAGGGCCTTACCATCACTGCACTGTACTCAGCAATCATGCTGTCAGAAAACATGACAACAAAAACATGAAACCAAGTGTTGTGCCCAGCCTAGGGGTTACAGAGCATAACAAAAGTGATGACCCGTGCCAGCGAATACAATTCAAAAAGTGATTTATCTACAAAAGTGGAAGTGAAAAGCTTTGGGGGTGAGCGCGGCCAAAACAACAAACAAAACAATCTATAATTTCCAAACTAACTAAACTGCTGCCCAAAAATAAAAGAAAAGAATATACAGAAATCTTCCCTAACGAAAAAACAGGAGAAAAGAAGAGCGAACAAAAATGGCTTCACACCCCCTACCACTACCCGAATTGTTCATACGAAAATTATTTACAATATTTACAACACACATCTACTAGAACCTAACACAACGAAAATCACAAACACACAAATATAGTACAAACTACACAACGAATCTCTCTGAAAAACACACACGAGTTATTGAATCACAAACAAAAGACACGGTCAAATTGGCCAGGACAAACGAGGGGGCAACCGGCATCCGCATCTTTTTAAAACCGGCGCCGTCAAGCTGTGGGCCAATCCCTGATTGCCACCTGCAAATGAACACATTAAAAGGGACAGAGACATAAGGGGAAAACATACCAGACAGGGGGAGAAACAGCACCACACACAAGCAGGGGGAGAAAAACAACAGCATGCAAAATCATACCTATTATGACTCAGGGTCATAAAACAAGACATGAAATGAAAGTAACAGCCATGGTGAAATGGCACTAGTAATATAGTTAAATACATTTATTCAGTAATATTTTGACCACATTTGATTGTGAATAACGATCACTTTAAAGTTGTAAAGAAAGCACTAAAAAGATAGGCAGTGGAGTACTTTGGGAGCAAGAAAACAATCCTTACCTTCCCGTGCTAAGTATTAAGCTTTTTAACATATTTAGTCATATCCATACACACACACACACACACACACGGAGACAGAGAGAGAGAGAGAGAGAGAGAGAGAGACTAATAAATATGGGATTGCAGAAGTGAAATTGTACATAATTTTCTTACAAAAAAACAAAATCTGTCATTGATGTCCTCTTTTTCACTGACGATTCAGAGTCCAGAGTTCTTTCTTAGTACCGCAAATAAATGCCAAAGGCCCATCAGATTACCCACATGCGTAAATTACCGGACATGTTATAACTGATGAAATATTCTGTGACTTATTGATTTAGTTGCTGTAATACATGTTTCTAGTCGAGGACTCAACTCTAACTACCTTAAAACAGGTAGCTCTCTGTTCTTGACAAGGAACCCGCCTTGTACTTGTTTTAAATAAATTACTTTTACTAGCCATGGGAAAAACACGTCACTTTCTCACCGACAGTTAAATTTTTTTTAAGTGCTTCAGATTACTCTATTGTGATGCGATTTATTATTTACTTAGCGAGCGATACCATGGGTGGTCCCACACTAACGGTCAGTAGATCAGAGTTGAGTCTGAGCAGGTTGAATAACAGGCAGTAAAAGAGACTCCTGACTTGGATCCTTCAGTTGCAGTGACGCGAAAAGCCCTAGGCATGTCTGGCTAAGGCGGCTATTTTAAGCAGGAAACATTTGTAGCCGGAAATAAAATTTAAATGACATCTGCCACAGTGTATCGACGGGCTGTATAGATGGCGTTAGTGATTGACGCTTGGATGACGGGGTTTTTCGACCGAGAGAGACGCTGACGATACTGTTTGGTTTCCCATTCAGTCCTGGTTAATATAAGGGGTGACGCAGTCTCCAGCCACGCTGAAACGAAAGTAAAAGTTGTGTACTCAGTGGATAAGCCATATATGGCTTAGCCACTGCGTTTTGAATTATATTTCCGGAGTAATATTTTTCATTTTTTTACGAAGTGCTGTGAAAACCATTGTCTGTTAGCCGAACGAAAGCACTCACCTCCGCGCTAAACACAAACGCTGTAGTGACTATGATAAAAAATCAAAACCTGTTTCTTGTATTTAAGGTGTGGACGGCAAAAGCATTTATCTTGGAGTCACGTGCGTACACCGCCTAAGATGATCCTCAGAAGCACCATTTTACTTCTCATATTAGGTAAGGTATTTTTTTAAGTGACAAAGCTGTTATTTATTTATTCAGATGCTATAACAAAAGGCCTCTTAAACCGTCTCAACATTTCGCTGAACATCTGCTATTTTACATGGAACTTCCTGGATAGTAAAACTGCGTTGGTTCGGTGGTGTCGCTTATGTTTGCTTAACACTGGAAAAGGCGTTTTCCCAGCGTTGGCCTGGCATTGGCATGCTGACATATTTGCACTGGATACTGGATAATAATGATAAGCAAGAAGGTTTCGGGTTCGATTCTTTCTGTGTGGCGTTTGCATGTTCTCCCCGTGTCTGTGTGGGTTTCCTCCCACAGTCCAAAGACATGCAGGTTAGGTGAATTGGAGACACTAAATTGCCCTTAGGTATGAATGTGTGTGTGAGGATGTTTGTCTGTGTGTCTGCCCTGTGATAGACTGGCGACCTGTCCAGGGTGTTTCCCTGCCTTTCGCCCTATGAGCGATAGGCCCCAGCACCCCCGCGACCTTAATTAGGATAAGCGGCTTAGATAATGAGTGAATAATAATAATAATAATAATAATAATAATAATAATAATAATAATTCACTGGGACACTGGTTAGGGTTAGATTTATTGAAACTTTTCTTTTCAAAACTTTGTCTTTACTGGAAATACTTGGTTGATGCGGACCAAAGAGACAGAGCAAGGGCTAAACAGAATGAGAAGTCTTATGGTTCGCCTGACGCAAAGTACAAAGCCAAAAGAAAAAAAAAAACCCACACACAAGCTCTGTCAGTACAATTCATGAACGCAACCCGATACAAAAACGTCTGCGGGAACAGACTCTCATTATGGAGATAGGAACTAATGCCCATAGCAGAGTTGGACTACACACTGGCTTCCGTCCTGCTTAACACATGCGGACAGCCCGTGTGGAACACTGGGACACTTCCCGGTGGCCTGAGGGTCGTTTTGGCCTGCCGTGAAAAGTCTGCTTGACCAGCGATAATATAGCAAGCAAGAATAGGCTGACGGACCTCTCAGAATCCACGCACCAGGCGCAGCCATTGGGCAACTGTGGTCTAAAGGTTAGAGAACCGGGCTTGTGACCGGAGGGTTGCCGGTTCGATTCCCAGGCCCAACATCCACTTAACCCCAATGCTCCCCAGGCGCAGAGGAATGCTGCCCACTGCTCCTGCGTCTGTTGTGTGTTCACTACTGGTGTGTTGGACAGGTTAAATGCAGAGGACAAATTCACTGCTCACAGTGTGTGTCTGCAATCAACTTAACTTAACTTAACTTAACTCTCACTCTTGCAGTAGCGCTTCCTCCTCCCCTCTCTCTGTGATAGCCCGGTCACGGTTTCACACCTAACAGCAGTTTCAGGCCAGTGGCATTCAGTGCATGCGCTGATCCTTTTTTGGTTTATCTTAGCGACTGTTAGGTTAATCAACATTTCAGTTAATTTAGGTGGGATTCCGATAGATTACTGATGTAAAACTGAAACAAACCAACGCCAGTGTCATAAACAGATTCGAATATTTATGGTTAGGTTTAGATGGTAGGGTTAGATGGTAGGCCAGTGGCCTGGAACTGCTGATCTGAAACTGCCGCTCCAAGACCCTTTAGCGATGCACATAACAACCTACCTGCTTCTCCACCGATAACATTTTAGATGGGCAGGTCGATTTATTCTGGTATATTTCTTCAAATTCTAAATATGTATGTAAAATATCATTGTGCTTATTTTTGTTTCTACATTTTAGTTCATACTGAATTTGTATTTATATATTGTACTCAGTTTATGTCCATTATTTTATTCAGGCTATTTTATTAGGGGCGGGGCACCTATTGTACTTGTTAGTAAGATCCACTATTATTATACTTTCTGCCATGGGAGTCTATGGCAGCACCTGAACCCTGTGGTGGATTTTTGTGAAATTTGGCACATTGATAGATGACACTGCCAGGTATCCAGGCACCAAATTTAGGGTCAATCCATGCATCTGTAGGTACAATTGCAATCCTAACACAGGGACACCAAAAGATGTAGGTGTGATAGGGTTTATAAATCAGTCTCATATAAATCAGTCTCATATAATTTATTAACCATTAATTTCGGCGTTCAATATTTTACTATTAAACAACTAAGATTAATGGGATAAGCTAGCTGTAACACTGTGCTACAGTCTTAGAGAGTATTGCAGTACTAATGTATTACAATTACACTACTAAACCCATAACACATGAACAACCAGGTTGATGAAGGTAATTGGGAGTGCTTTGATGGCAGAGGTTGGCATTCAGTGAATACTGTGGCAAAAACAGACAGGACAACAGTTTATTTCAAAGATACTATTTATTAACATAATCAGTACTACCTGGCAAACTAATACTGATATGGTACAATCAATAATCAGCAGCAAATAGAATGATCAAAGGGTAAATGGTAATATAATGGTGATGAGTCTATGTACAAGTATTCAGTGTAGGACTGAATGAGTGTTAGAGCAGAGATGCGTGCGCGCGTGTGTGTGTGAGAGAGAGAGAGAGAGAGAGAGAGAGCGCGCGTGCGTGTATGTGGGCGTGTGTGCAGCTGCGCACTGAAGACAGAGGGAGGAGTTCTTTGGAGAGAGGCTGTGCGCAGGTGCACAGGCAAGAGGTATGTGTGGTATGAGGATGTAATGCGCAAGCGTGCGTGCTAGGCACCAACGAGAGTGGGGATGGGCAACAAGAAGCGCATGTGTGCGAGAGAACGAAGAATCTCTAACTTGAGAGCTGGTCTCAACAAGTAGGCCCTAAACTCAACAACTCTACCCAACCCTTAAGTCACACTGCAATCCCAATGTTGGAGGTGTGCAATCAGGAAAAGGGAGTTAGAGAGAGAGAGAACGCATGCCAGATCTATCCTTCATAAGAAAATAACAAACGGCTAAAAACCGCATTGTACATGAAATACAGTGTGTACATTTAAATCATAAAAGAATTCAAATAACAACACTTCCTTCACGTTAACTGCATATAATCTTAATACTAAAGTATGCCCAGATGCCAGCCTTACTTTGAATAGCTCATTGCGTGGCGACCGAAGATGTGTCTTTGGTGGCCTGATGAGCAGTGCGATTCGCAGGTCCAGGGAGAAGTTCCTTTCCTTGTCACTTGAAGATCTTCAGTGCTCGGTAGCTCGTACGATGATCTTGAAGGGTTCTTGATTTAGTTAATCGACGTTTAAAGAAATAAAAAGGGATCCGGTCGCCTTTTCTTCCGTCAAATACTGTGTGCGTTACAGTGTAACTAGCCGGTAGAAGTTAAAGTTGCAACTGCGTGAGAGAAAGTACATTAGACTTTGGCTGTACAAATATCTCGCTTCATTGTTTCCTTGTCCTTTTCTTCGGCAGAGAAACAGAGACACCCGCTGCTAGCGAGCTGCTGCTAGAGCGAGCCGCTGCTAGGTAGTTGCAGAATTGAAGAGCTGGAAAGAAAGAGTTTGGAATTTTCTTCGATTTTATGGCGAAAATTGCGTCATCACTGTGTCTGGTATCTGGCTCCATTGCTGTATCCAATACCGTTAAAGTGAAATTTGAGAAGATGGGTAAAGATTACCCATGCGGTCAAGCAGGGAATTATGGGTAATATGGTCTACGGACCTGACAACCCCTACACATCCCTCTGGGGTCACCAACAGGTCAAATTTCAAGGTACATTTTTGGTTATAACTTCTTTGTCTTAGAGTTGTGGTCTTTCTTCCCCCTGAATCCTTGGGTCATGACGAGTCAGATGCATCCAGTGGTGTCAATTTCCGCCTATTAGATTTACCACCATTTTGAATTTTTTGAAAAACCTACTTTTGCGAACTACTAGACTGTTGATCCTATCACCACCAAATGTGGTACACATGATGTACACAGCAGTCTGATTAAAAGTTATCAAAAGAATTTTGCTAGATCAGAAGATACTAATGAATTTTGATGGTGAAGCATCCAAAACAGGAAGTGAGCATATCTCAGCAATGCTTGGATGGATTGATGCCAAACCCGGTACACTTCATTGGTAGGGGCAATATTGGGCCAGCTGAGCAGCTAATAACAATGTGACATAATGGCCCGTAGGCTAAACAGTTTGCACATCTTACGTCCTCATGGAGGAATTATCAGAGGAATATTAGCACAGCTGTTATTCGCATTAAGTTGAATTTGCATGAATTAAGTTTGCATGTTGGTGTAATTAACGATTGCATCGGAACATCTGTAAAGTGAAGTGATACATAATAGTAAAACTGACCAGTGCTGTAATACTCTATATCAGATCTCATGGAATGCATCTTGTCCAATCAAATCAAATCAAATCAAATCAATTCAGTCAAACCACAATTAAAATTAAGTGGATCAAAATGCCCCAGCCAGTGTATTATTAAGTTGAGTGAGTTAAGTCAATCATTGGCATTTTGTATCCAGGCAGAGGGTCATAGGCTATAGGTAACAAATAAACAATATGTTAATTAGATTTTAGATTGACTCTAATCTTTATCGATTCCCACAGGGAAATTACTACATTGTAAAGGCAGAATTAAAGGCAGAATTTGACATAACAAAATATCACATTGCACAGGACCAAAGAATCAGTACTATACTATACCTTAAGGAGGTGAGGAGAATATGAGCAATATGCAATAAAATAAGATAAAATGCAACTAAAAATGCCACTAAAATGCAATGTCTGTAGACAGTGTGCATCTACTAAGTGCACATCCAACAATGAATGAAATACAATACCACTGGAAAGAAAACAAATTGACCACATTCAAGGCTGGAGGATAATTTCATTCCACAGAATGATATGAGGGCCAGTCTAAGCAAGTCCTGGTCTGGCTGTTCAGGGCATGAGGGGGACATTTGACCCAAAACCTGTGGTGGCAGAATGGTACTGTATCATGCAGACCCCGTTAGCCCATATAAAAAATGCAACTAATGCTTTACTGTCACCATCAGGTATAAACTGATATACTTGATTAATTAAAGGCCCCCAGTAACATTCAATTCTGCCTTAAGAGCACTCACAGACTAACAGGGTTTGAATGAACACGTGCGTGAATTAAAAAATTAAAGATGAATTAAAGATGCGTCGTAGATCAGCCACTTACCTTGGTTTTTTTTTTTTGTCTTGCTGAAATGCTAATCTTTGTATTTACTGATGTACTGCAAGCCACAGTTTACAGTTTACGTTGGGTAATCATGATATATATATATATATATATATGTATATGTGTGTGTGTGTGTGTGTGTGTGTGTGTGTGTGTGAATCTCTCTCTCTCTCTCTCTCTGTACACACACACACACACACACACACACACACATATATATATATAAATATAATGAGGTGCCAAACAGGAAATTTATGAATGTAATTTCGAATATATAAATGTTATTCTGAATATATAACAGTAAATCTGAATATATGTAAAAGTTTATACTCAGGCATATCACAGGACAGTTGTTTCTCTGTTTTGATTTTTTTTTTCTGCAGCGGCTACTGAGTGAGCAAAACAAGTTTAACATTAGCATCAGTAAAATTTTACATTACAATCAAAGATAATCAAGTGAAAACGTTAAATAATTTATATTTGAATGAGGCAATAATTTGGACTTACTTAAGGGGTTCCCTATTTTCTTGGTATTAGAACTTTCCAAGTGTAAGAGCTAAATTTGACTAGGAATTTGGAATTGGAGAAGGGATTGTGGGAGAGACTCCTAGGTCTGGGCCAGATATGTCCCTTTCCTTCTTATGCTGAGTTTAAAATGAATTCTAAGTTTTCAAAAAGCAGTCAAAGTCTTCAGCAGTCCGATGCAGTGTAAGTTTATTGCATTCAGTAGTGAACAAAATACAACAAACTGAGTCAGGTCCCAGGGAGTGACTGAATATAATACAGAAAATCATTCACTTGTATCTAAAATTTTACCTGCATGCTAAACCTATGTATCCAATAAGCGCATAACATGGTTGTATGGTAACACCCCTTACATCATCTGTGTTTTGCATGGTCCAACCCATTCGCTTCCAGAATTTTCCCCAGATTTTCCCAGCATTCACCACTATTTCCGAAGTGTCCTTTTTTAGTTAAATAAAAAATAATTCAACCATGTCCTCATCTTACCTCGGATACTCAACCATGTCCCCAATCTCACCTCAGATACTTTACCCTTAATGCAGGTGTTAACTATCAAGCGTTGGGCTAGTTCATGCAAAGCGGACACTGAAGCAACTACATCCTGCCCATTACTTATGCTTCCCTGTCACTATAACCTAGATTTTACCCTTTTCATGTTGCCTTCATGTTTTGCTGACCTTGCATTTTTCCTTTTTGGTTTACCGAGGCCCTCTTCCGTTGACTTCAACATTCAGAGGCCTTCTTCCATTTCTCCAACAGGATGACCCAAAGAGGTAGAGAAATAGTAAATAATCTCATAACGAGCGTTGGTTTCATAGAAACCTTTGCTGCAAAATGCGACAAGAGCGAAGAACACCGTGTGCTTATGGGTTAGTGGGACACTCCAGCGGACGCCTACGACGGAAGAGGTCTGCTATTTCGCCGTGTCGGTTTGGAGAAGTGCAGCAGGTTGTAAACAGGAGCAGGAAAACGTTCTCCTGGTTTAAAGCCTCAGCCAAAGACTGTGCAGACCTCTTCCTCCATAGTTTAGTGTATGCTTGAACTTGCCGTTGAGCTATAAGAATAAGGTTGGTTAAGAGCTGGTTCAGAGATTATTTACTATTTCTCTAGCTGTCTGGGCCATCTTTCTACTGGATTTGAGCTGGGATTTTCTTGGTATTAGGATGGCAGCGTTCGCTGCTATTTACACTGATGTCATTAAGAACTTAACGTTATCTTTATTTCGGTTGTTGTCGGCCACAGTCACGCTCTACAGAACACAATTAACTTCCTCACTTCTTTCCCCACTTAACTGCAGACACTGGAATAAATCCCTCCTGCTTCAGGCGAACCGAACACACACACGCACACACACATCATTTTGTAGGGATGTATTTCGCTATAATGACCGGCTCGCTGTATATACTTATTACACGGATTTGCTGAATATTTGAGTCTGACTGGTCAATTGCAGTTTTCTGTGGTCTGGTATTTCTGAAAAAATTTTCAGAAATTTTCAGAGATTATTTAAAAAAGGAAAACAACTGTCCTGTGATATGCCTGAGTATAAACTAACTCTTATATATAGAGTTACTTTTATATATTCAGAATTATATTTATATATTTCCTGTTCAGCCCCCTCATTATATATATATATGTATGTGTGTGTGTGCTAACTGTACGTAGCATAAAGCTGATAGATTTTTTTCTCCACCCAAGGGTAAACTCATCAGTCACGTTATCTAACTGATGTTGTAAAGTTTAAGCACGAAATGTCCATGTTGTTGTCCTAACGTCACTTATATTGTGAGTTTTATTCAGAAATTCATTGTTGTAAAATACGTATACCGCTTCATGTTTATAGCAAGATTCTTTCAGTATTGTTTGGTTAATACTGAGAAGTAACTGAATTTTATCATGCAGTCTTCAGTACTGAGAGCAACTGAACTCAGTACTGAGTGTGACTGAACTCTGTCACAAAACTTTGTTTTTTTTTCTGTTCACACTCTGTTCACACTTATGGCCTGGGTTGTCTAATCAGGCTATTAAAGTGGACTGAGACATATCGTGAGGACAGATCATTTGATAACGAGTCACCCATGAGTATATTGCCAGACACCAAACTGAACTCTTCTCTGTGCGCTGTCTTGACTCCTGGTGCAGTAGGACAGGACTGATTTAGACTGTTGCACTGACTAGACGCTGCACTAGTTTGGCGTCAAACCTCCTTCACTGTGAAACATACATGGACGGAAACAAATTACAGGGATTTATTAATATGTTTATTTAATATTAATGTAATATTTATTAATAGTTTGATGTTTAACTGTGTTTGTGTTGATAGACTTATATGTGTATGTATTTTGAAGGTTTAAGTTTTTTTTCTTTTTTTGGAATTTAGAGGGTGCACCCAGATAGGAACAGGGCTTCTTTGTATGGCTATGTATTTATTTATTTATTTATTAAGTTTACTCTTGCACAGTATATTTTAGCTGTTATTTATAACGCTCTGGTGGTTTTGTGTTGTGTCGTGGCAACTCACTTTCTGCAGCTTTCTCCCGTGTTTCTGGCCTTTGACGTTTTTTAGCCGACACACTCACACTGGCAGTGATGCCAATTAGGGCTGGGCGGTATGGCCTAAAGTTTATATCACGATATACATTTGAAGCACAGACGGTAACAGTATATATCACGAAATATTAGTTTTTCTTAAGATTTCATATTACAGAGGTATTTTAAGAACAAGTACACAGTACACATTTGTTATTTTTGTCCACCGCTGACTTTTCTTTCTCGTAAGGAGAATGCCTTGATTAGTCGATAGATTAATCGATAGGAAAAGCGTTTTAAAAACCCAAAAAGTAAATTCATGAAAATAAAACAATGATGCGTCAGTTTAAAATATTGATGCTGACACATTTTCTGTGTCAACATCATTGACTACTCCGACTAATTTCGCCCTACTGTTTTTAGCTTTTGGGCCATGGTCACAAAGACAGCAAGCAAGTTTGGCTGTCCTTTTACTAGCAGTTAAGTGCGAGTGCTTAAATGAAGGCCTGCAGTGGTCTATATGCCCCGACCAGAGCCATTGAGAGAGTTTTTTCTACCGCCCTGGCCCCAACTATGTTCATGTAACATGTAAACAACAGCCCATGTTGATGTGGACACAAATGGTTGCCCATACATCTTATAATCATATGCGTGTTTTCTCTGCCATCTTGGTCAGACTTTTGCTGTTACTCCCGCCTCTCTGGTGAACGTCATGGACCAAACACATCACACGCTGAACTGATTGGTTCTCACGTGGTTCTCATTTGCATAAAGTTAGGGATTCGCCATCACAGTTTCACTTGCTTCACTGGATTCGCTCTGATTTCAATCAGAACGACTTTGAATGAGAGCGAAGTGAAATTCACTGCAATGGAAGCGTACTGAGTCCAGTCAGCACGGTTTAGTCAAAATCCAAAATAAAAGATTTATATCAGTAGTTTAAAAATAAGTCATTCATATATCAAAAGCAAGAAATATAAAAAGAATACATAGCATAAACTTTTAAATAAATAAATAATATTCCAAATGAGAGCAAAGTAAAATTCGCTGCAATGGAAGCGTAATGAGGACCATCCATTATACCATCCACCCCTAAAGCCAATGATATCACGGAATACCAGTTAGGCATTACCAATGTGATGCTTAAAATACTCCTGCACAAGTTCATGCAACTACTATATAATAATAGATAAACAAATTAATATATACAACAGTGAAACCTGCAAAATAAAATGTGTAACAGTTGTCAGTGGAAATGTATAATAAGTATATAATTTCTTTACAGGTGTAGTCAGGTAGAAAGTGAAAGTTTATCATATTGTTGCTAGAGTACAAATCTGCCAATATGCAACTTAAATACACTGAAAACTTATTTTTAATTCATTTCTTACCACTCCTGAGTATTAATATCTGATGGTTGTTTCTGTAATGACCTATGGTATGATAAATTAATGTTCTTAGACTCAGTTTAGTTTAGGCTGCATGTAAAATGGCCTCTCAGCTCCAAACTGAACAGTCTAGCAGTCTGAAATGAGAGTTTTCTACATTAGAATGTCCTGTTTTTTAATCCCGATTCAGTAGGTTGAACTGAAAACTGAAATTGTATAGTGTCTTCTTCATAATATTTCTGTTATTTTATGTTCCCATCTCAATGGTAATTATTTTCCAGTGATTAGTAAGCAATTGTACAGATTAATTCATTTTCCACACACTGTCTCCTCAGGTGTGTGTTTGGGTGGTGATGTGGTGTTGTCTCCTCAGGTGTGTGTTTGGGTGGTGATGTGGTGTTGTCTCCTCAGGTGTGTGTTTGTGTAGTGATGTGGTGTTGTCTCCTCAGGTGTGTGTTTGGGTGGTGATGTGGTGTTGTCTCCTCAGGTGTGTGTTTGGGTGGAGATGTGGTGTTGTCTCCTGGACCTGTGTATGGAACAGTAGGAGGAAGTGTTTGGATCAACACCACCATCAGTCGTACTGATAAACACCTTAGATCTGTTCAGTGGACGGTCATGAGGACAGGCAAAGATAAACTCATTATTAACTCATCTGGCCCCAACATCACTCCAGGCTGTAACACAGTCAACGTGGACACACACACTGGTTCATTACAGCTACTGGATCTGGCTGTGAGAGACAGTGGAAATTACACAGTGACTATAATCAAAACTGCCGCAGATCCAGCACTGAGTGGCACAACGACACTAGAAGTTTTTGGTGAGTGATGAACTTACTGAAACGTTTTCTATCTGCATTAGTCTGTAACACTCTTACACATCACCCTCTGTCTCTAACTCACACACACACACACACACACACACATACACACACACTCACATACACTCACACACACACACACACACACGCACACACACACACGTCTGTACAAAATCACACTGTCATCTGTTTATATTTTTATTTTGAGCCGTTTAAATGTCCTATAGAGCATTTCCAGTGTCTCTCACTGTTTTAACAGAAGTTTGTCTTGGCTCCGAACCTGTACCTGGATCAGTAGGAAAACATGTTTGGATCAACACCACCCTCAGTCCTGCAACAGAACCACTTAGTTTAATCAAGTGGACAGTTAAAGGACAACATATTGTTACCTTTAATTCTGGACGGATTGATCCAGAACCTGTTTACCGTGACAGAGTCAGACTGGACAGACACACTGGTTCATTAGAGTTACTGAGTGTGACTGTGAGTGACAGTGGAGAGTACACAGTGACCATACAGAACACGAATGAAGATCCAGAAATAAAATGCAGAACTGTACTCAACGTTACTGGTAAGTACTGAACTGAATTAGTCAAATTGTATCTGCTGATGTTCTGTAGTGAAAATATTGGTTGTGTCTGTTCTATCGGTGCACTTCAAACACAGGTCATCATGGTACATATTAAAAAAAAAAAGAAACAAAGGCAAACTGTTTGAAAAAAAATCTTTTAACAGCCTTTCATTTAGCATAGCATAAAAGCTAAAAACAAGTAGACCTACACGTTGCAGCACAAAATGGTGTGACTAACAGGAGGTGAAACAGAGTATAAGTAACACCCACAGGTAACGGATAGGTGGAGCCTACCAACGAGTAGGTTAAACTGACAAACTGACAAAAAATGGACCTCATAATGACAGTTAATAACTCGACCAGTGCAAACCATTATGACCAAGAAAAGACATATTGAAAACAGAACAATTGCACACACACACACACACACACACACACACACACACAGACACACACACACACACACACAGAGGTAGAGGCAGAAGCCTGACAGTCAAATAATCTCTGTATTATATTGAAGTGATACCTAAAGAAGTGTGATTGATCAGCTGAACACAGACTCTGTGTCACAGAAGATCACTGTTAATGCTGGGGAAATGGGAAACATGTCAAATACAAATAACAGTTCAAATATGATCATAATATAGTGTAAACAGTATACAATGTGAAATAAAACAGTTACAAAATATGATAATGAAATGGTGTGGAATGTGTACTGAACTGTGTTTAAATGTTGAGAGACAGAGGTGTCTTAAATCTGAGTCATGAGAGACAGAGGTGTCTTAAATATGAGACATGAGAGACAGAGGTGTCTTAAATATGAGTCATGAGAGACAGAGGTGTCTTAAATCTGAGACATGAGAGACAGAGGTGTCTTAAATATGAGACATGAGAGACAGAGGTGTCTTAAATCTGAGACATGAGAGACAGAGGTGTTTATGTCTCAGGACTGATGTGATCTGAACTCAAAGCAGAATCTGATCAATACAGTCACACAGTGAAATAAAGTTAAGTAAAATAAAATGACGCTTCTTTTTCTTTCACAGATAAGAACTCTGCTGGACAGAGAGACTCTAATGTTAGAGGTGGTGATGTGGTAGGTGGTGTCATTGGTGTTGTTGTTGTTGTTGTTTTGATTGTGGCTCTGATTGTTTATCTGTATCGTAAAAAACATCTGTGTTTTAAAAAGTATGAATCAGCTCAGACAGGTGGAAATGAACAGGGGGTGACTCTCTGAGAGTCATATTTAGAAGAAACAGGAGGAGAATGACTGTTTGATTGGTCGCTCATAGAGGATTCCTCCTCATGATCAGCACATTCACAGTCACACACACCACTACAGGTTAGAGATGGTTGTGACCCAAAGAAAAAATGTGGACGGGGGGGAGGGATGAACAAGGCCAACATCCCCAACTTATCGCTAGCTGCAGTGCAATACTGCGGCTGTCCAATGCTCTTCCTAATTGTGTGTGTGTGTGTGTGTGTGTTCACTGCTCCTAGTGTGTGTACAGGATGGGTTAAATGTAGAGGCTGAATTTCACTGCTCACTGTTCATAGTGTGGGTGTGACCAGTAAGGAACTTTAAAAAAATAAATAAATAAAGTGAAATGACACTTTTCTCTTTCCCTTTCACAGATGAAAGCTCTGCACAGCCGTAATCGACCTGGTGTTATTGCTAGTTCTGTTTTTGTTGCTGTTGTGATTGGTGGTCTTGTAATTTATCTTTGGTATAGAAACCGTGAACCGAGAAGATGACTGCATATTCATCTGTAAATGCAAATGACCCTGACCCTATAAATCCAGATCAGACAGAACCAAATGATTAGGAGATGACTCCGTATTCTCCTGCAAATACAAACGACCCTGATGTCAGTAATATATCATAGAATATATACAATATATAAATATAATTCTCCCAACATGTCCTGGGTTTGCCCCGGGGTCTCCTCCCAGTTGGTCGTGCCCAGAACACCTCTACAGGGAGGCGCCCAGGAGGTATCCTGACTAGGTGCCCGAACCACCTCAACTGAGTGATAGTGAAACAATATTTGAATTGTTTAAAGTGAAAGTAATATGAATATGATGATTTAAAATTAGATTAACTGAATATTACCCTGCTCTGCACACATGCTTTCATCAGCATAAGTGTTTAAAATATCATAAAATATTACATAAATAATCAACAGACACAGGAGTTTGATCTGTTTATCTATGTCTATTCTTCACTTAGCTTTTCATTTTCTGAAGTGTTTTTACTGTCACTCAATTTACCTGTCACATGTCTTCCATTACAGGGATAATATAAATAATTCAACAAAAAAAGATACACAGAAATTTACACAAAAGGCAGACATTTTCATTAAAAGAAACCCCAGATACTTATCTGACATTACATGTTTTGGGTCTCTACAGTGTTTCA
Organism: Chanos chanos; assembly: GCF_902362185.1. Lineage (NCBI taxonomy): Eukaryota > Metazoa > Chordata > Actinopteri > Gonorynchiformes > Chanidae > Chanos > Chanos chanos. The sequence continues at coordinate 41,855,259 of NC_044503.1, forward strand.
CTGCTGGTTAGTGAGGTCATTTAGTCTGTTGCATGCATTTCCTCTAAAACTAACATAAATAACAACATATTTCAGTGCTGTGTGAATAATGTTGTATTTGTGTGTTTCCCATGATGCTGTGGGGCTGGGTGTGAGGGGTTGATGTCATTGACCAATCACTGCTCTGTCTCTGACTGTCCTCCATGTTTCTTCACACTGTCAACATCTGTTTTTAATCTTATTCCATCTCTACACATCATCATCTAATGTTTTATGCTTTCATGTTGTCATACAAGTTTGTCCTGCACTTGTAGTGAATGGAAACATTATGACTGGAATAAACAAACTGTCTGTGACCATTTCATACAAATATGACAAACAAGACATGTCCTCAAAGACCAGAGTGTCTGTTACATGATCACAGTGTGTGTAGAAGGATATGACACAGTGTGTGTGTATATACAGTGTGTGTAGAAGGATGACACAGTGTGTGTGTATACAGTGTGTGTATATACAGTGTGTGTAGAGGGATATGACACAGTGTGTGTGTATATACAGTGTGTGTAGAAGGATATAACACAGTGTGTGTGTATGTACAGTGTGTGTATTTACAGTGTGTGTAGAAGAACCAAAGACTCAGACTCTTCACTGATGTTTCCAGTCAGGAAAAACTCACAGCTAAAAGTTCACAACTGTCTGTTAACTCATGTGTTAACTCATATTAAGTCAAGTACAGTTCTGAACTGAACATGTGTAGTTATATTTCCCATTTCACTCCATTACAGTAAATGTACTGCATTGTTTTATTTTTTTAATAATCAGTTTTGTCATTATTTTTGAAAAACATTTCATTACTGCCAGAAAATGCCTTCCTTATGAACTTGTTGCCTTATTCCTCTTTGTGTTGTAATATTCTGTTCTGATTATGTTGTGTTTTAGACAGTGTTAGTTTATGTCTGTTTGTGTTGTAATATTCGGTTCTGATTATATGGTGTTTTAGACAGTGTTAGTTTATGTCTGTTTGTGTTGTAATATTCTGTTCTGATTATACTTATGCTATGTATTCTTTGTATATTTCTTGCTTTTGATGTATGAATGACTTATTTTTAAACTATTGATGTAAATCTTTTATTTTGCTTTTATTAAAATATATGTTTGAAACAGTTTGTCTTGAGTTGTGCTTGAACAGTGGTGTACAGACACTGTTTAGCCTGATTTTGTAATCTGTGCAATATGACATCCTAATACTGTAATCTGTCCAATATAAAGTGCTAATACTGTAATCTGTACCATAGAAAATCTTTGTTAATCTCTGTCTGAAAGTGAAGACCTCTGGAGACCACCATTTCAGTTTATGGTCTAACACAAACCAGTGAAGTTTATCTTTATGGTCTCTGTGTTCAGAACTGTTTAACCCCCAACTCAACACCACTAAGTGTTACAGTCGTTTTCTCACATTTTCATCAACATCATGTTTAGTGCACAGCTGCTGCTCCTGCAGTTATGAGAAATACCAAGAGTCACCTGATGGGGGCGCTATGACAAAATCTCAGATACTTCTGTCTCCTGGAGGATGAAGAGAATTATCATCAGGGTTTTTTTTATGACACTGACATTACACTGACTGCTTCTCTGTTAAACACACTCACTCTTTTCATTTCTGTCTTTTTACTGAAAAAAAAATCATGTTTTAATGTTTTATCTCTTTACGTTTTTGGCTTTGTGTAAAACCAGTGAAGTTATTTCTAGAACATTCCCCCTGAACTGAGTGTGAGCTCTGTGTCAGTGTGTTCTAAGAGACCAAACTCAGGATCATGTTACAGTGGAAAGATTCATGCAGGGAATGAGTGGAGAAAATTTCATAAGTTTTGACCACACGAGGGCGCTGTTGTGTTTTAACCTCTTCATGACTCCATCTGCTGTAGGAAAGAAAAGTGCAGTTTGTCTGTATATAAAACAGTTTTCTGTATGGATTATTACTCCTGTCGCATTTCTCTTACAGTTATGACAAAGTGTAAGTCAGTGATTACTGTTAAAGGTGAGTGAATATCTGAGATTAGAGAAGAGAAAACTGATCCACATTCCTGTTAGTCACTGTGACGTGAAACTCCCAAACTAAAAGTGAATTCATATTGTCCAGGATGAAGACACACCTTACAAACAGTCAGAGGAAGATGAGGGAAGATCTTCCTCAGCTGTGGTGTGTGTGTTTATTGTGTGAATGACAGTGTCTAGTTAACAGGCCTCACTCTGTCCACACAAACACTGCTCTTCATAAAGACATAATGACAAAACCAGACAGACATGTTCAAATGGTCAATGCTCTTTATTTCTTTAAGTGGGTGTATTTTATTGTGTGTATTTTGTTACTCTCTCAACTCTGACATTACAGGCCGTGACATCACAAGTTAGTATATGAATATGTACATTACACATTAATGCACAATTTGACAGTTACAAATTCGCACTTTATGCATAGTATACAATCATAAATATATACAATAATACTTATTTCAAATGCATATTTAATTATGACATACAGACGGCTCCATAGTTTTCAAACCATGAGTCGTGATTCTGTCATTCATTAAAATCAGGAACAGATAACAGCTCCATTATACAGTAACACAGTTTGTCTTATCACTGCTATGAGTCTGTCATTCATTAAAATCAGGAACAGATGACAGCTCCATTATACAGTAACACAGTTTGTCTTATCACTGCTATGAGTCTGTCATTCATTAAAATCAGGAACAGATAACAGCTCCATTGCACAGTAACACAGTTTAACTTATCACTGCTATGAGTCTGTCATTCATTAAAATCAGGAACAGATGACAGCTCCATTACACAGTAACACAGTTTGTCTTATCACTGCTATGAGTCTGTCATTCATTAAAATCAGGAACACATAACAGCTCCATTACTCAGTGACACAGTTTGTCTTATCACTGCTATGAGTCTGTCATTCATTAAAATCAGGAACAGATGACAGCTACATCACACAGTAGCACAGTTTGTCTTATCACTGCTATGAGTCTGTCATTCATTAAAATCAGGAACAGATGACAGCTCCATTACACAGTAACACAGTTTGTCTTATCACTGCTATGCTGATGACACCCAGCTGTACCTGTCCCTCCCCCCAGAGGACATCACAGTCTCAGCACTCATCTCTGTTTGACTCTCTGACATTACAGCCTGGATGAGAGAAACACCACAACCAACTCCACCTGTCACAGACAGAACTGACATTACAGACACCACAACCAACTCCACCTGTCACAGACACAACTGACATTACAGACACCACAACCAACTCCACCTGTCACAGACACAACTGACATTACAGACACCACAACCAACTCCACCTGTCACAGACACAACTGACATTACAGACACCACAACCAACTCCACCTGTTACAGACACAACTGACATTACAGACACCACAACCAACTCCACCTGTTACAGACACAACTGACATTACAGACACCACAACCAACTCCACCTGTCATAGACACAACTGACCTTACAGACACCACAACCAACTCCACCTGTCACAGACACAACTGACATTACAGACACCACAACCAACTCCACCTGTCACAGACACAACTGACATTACAGACACCACGACCAACTCCACCTGTCACAGACACAACTGACATTACAGACACCACGACCAACTCCACCTGTCACAGACACAACTGACATTACAGACACCACGACCAACTCCACCTGTCACAGACACAACTGACATTACAGACACCACAACCAACTCCACCTGTCACAGACACAACTGCTGGTCACCTCAGCCAGTCCTTCAGTTCATCACAGCTCAGCTCATCTTCAGGACTACCATCAAAGAAACTTAGGGTTGATGGTAGACGACCTGCCTGACCTCACTGACCTCATCTCAGCAACCACATGATCTTATAGATTGGCTCTGTACAATTTGAGGAAAATCAGACCATATCTGACAGAGCTTGTCCAGGCACTTGTCATCTCAAGACTGGACTACTGGAACTCTATCCTGGAGAGTCTACTGTCATGTTCTACCAAACCACTGCAGATGTAAAAAATCTGCAGTGCAGAAATAAATGTTGTGACATTGCATAAGGTTGTTGTGTTTTGTAGATTATATCATCAAACAAACCCACTACCTGCCCTCTGGACCCAGGTCCACTGTCTGTCTTTCAGATGGTCTCTCCTGATGTTCTCTCTTTCACTACAGCTTTTATCAACTCATCTTAGACCTGATCCCATTACCCTCAACTCACCTTAGACCTGATCCCATGACCCTCAACTCACCTTAGACCTGATCCCATGACCCTCAACTCACCTTAGACCTGGTCCCATTACCCTCAACTCACCTTAGACCTGATCCCATGACCCTCAACTCACCTTAGACCTGATCCCATTACCCTCAACTTACCTTAGACCTGATCCCATGACCCTCAACTCACCTTAGACCTGATCCCATTACCCTCAACTCACCTTAGACCTGATCCCATGACCCTCAACTCACCTCAGACCTGGTCCCATGACCCTCAACTCACCTTAGACCCGATCCCATAACAGTGTTGTAACAGTGAACACATGATTTTTCTGATTTTTCCACAAGGATCAGGAGCCAGTGATAAAGGTTTTACAGTCTGGCCTAGAAGTGATGAACATTTTGATTTGAGAATCATGCTTAAAGAATAACTATTAACCACTCAATGCTGCTCTTTTCTGCTCTCTCTCTCTCTCTGTGCTGTATTGGGTTTCATGTGAAAGACTGTGCTGTTTGAACTGTCTGTTCCTCTCCGTACGAAATGAAGAAAGAGGAAGAGCAAAGTGTGAAAACAGTTCCCTTTGGTCAGTGTGACTGACTCCACAATTAGACGTCTGAAAAAAAGAATTTGAAAACCACAGAAGACTTGAACTCTGAGAACCTTTCACATTTTTTGCACATACAAACACACGTTCATTAAAAACGGTGACGCTTGTCACGGCCTGTGAGCCTGGGATACAGAATATGGACCCAGGAGCAGACTCTTGAGAGACTGTTTTTAAAAAGGCGATTTTAAATGATCAAATATTTCAGCGATGCAGAAACCAGCAGGCAGTGTAAGCAGTCTATTCACAAACAGACAAAAATGGGGATAGGGCAAAAACATGGTTTGAGTCCAGGCAGAGTTCAAAATAACTAGAGATCAGTCCAATACAAAAGGCAGATGTACAGAGGAGGGTAAAGCAGTAATCAGAAGTCGGCAGGCACAGGTCACAGACGAGGAGGGCAAAAACAGTCCAGGCAATCACAAAAACCAGAAGGGCAAGACAAGAGCAAAAATCCAGGAAACAGGCAGATTGGTGATTGGTGCGAAAGCAAAAACGTGGAGTGGAACCCAGGAAACAGAACACAAAACAGGAGAGAGGGAAAACATTGCTAAACAGTGGAAGGACCAGGCTGGATTGTGACAGTTTTCTAAAACCTGTGAATTCAGTTGTTCTATGAGGTCACTCCGTCATTTCCATGAACCAGACTGTTCAGTCAGTGAGAGGACCAGGATTCACACTGTTATTTTAAACAGATAAAATATGTACCTGGGTATTCTGTGTGTGTGTGTGTGTCTGTTTCATTGTTCCATTTTTCAACTGGACAATTTCATGTCAGATACAGTGACTATAATCCACCAAACACACACATAGTGTGTGTATTTAATTCACAGAGAGAATGAGGAAAACATTGGTACCAGTCACTCCAGTATAACCATGTGAGTAACAGAAACTCTGTTGGGTTATTGACACACAGCGGTGTCTGTGGTTTATACCCAACATTGTCCACCTCTCAGATAAACATCCGGCCAACAGTAGAGCCTGTGGTTGGAAAAAGATGACTGGTTACAGAGACTGACAGACAAACACCTCACTGCTGTGTACAAAATGGTGTTTATCAGAATACATCACTCCACTGTTTAAATAAACCCTTAATAAAGGTAAGGTGTTAAGCCAAAAATATCAGCGCATTACTCTGTCTTTCACAAAACACAGAAGAGACTCTGAGAAATGTAAAGGTAATTGTCCAGGAGCAGAAACTCAGGGCTGTGGTTTTCAGACAGTAGGAGGTAAGAGGTTAATGGAGAAATGTCCAACACACAGGACAGTTTGATACAACTTATTCAGAAACACAGAAAGGCTGGAGTCAGTCACCTCACAGTTACACACATCACAATACACAACTCAACAGACAGACTGGAGTCAGTCACCTCACAGTTACACACATCACAATACACAACTCAACAGACAGACTGGAGTCAGTCACCTCACAGTTACACGCATCATAACACACAACTCAACTAAAATACAATCTCTGGTATAAAAGCTGACTAGCTGGTGAAAGGGTGTTTGTATCTGGTATAGTCAAACATAATGAAAGACATTTTAACTGTTCTAGAAAAGACTCAACTCACTTAATCAGAGTTGTGTGAATCTACAGTGCAGTGAGTCATGTTACCTAATAAAGATTCAGTGATAAACACTGTTGGATCATTTAATCAGAGTTGTATGAATCTGCAGTGCAGTGTGTAATGTTACCTAATAAAGATTCAGTGATAAACACTGTTGGATCATTTAATCAGAGTTGTATGAATCTACAGTGCAGTATGTAATGTTACCTAATAAAGATTCAGTGATAAACACTGGTGGATCATTTTGATGGTGTTTAATGGAAAATGGTCTCTGTGTCCAGCAGACCTACAGTCTACAGGAGGTTGTGGAGATTCAGTCAGGTCACATGAGGACAAACTCCTGGTGCTGAGAACAGACAAAACTGATTTAAAAAACATCAGTCAATAACTTTCAGTTCAGTTAACCTGCTCTCTCTCCCTCTCCACCGCCACCTCTCTCCCTCACTCTTTCTCCACGCTCTTCTCTCTTGGTGAAATACACCACAAGCCTCTGTACTTCCTGTCTGCTCTGAGAGAGAGAGAGAGAGAGAGAGAGAGAGCGCACAGAGGTTCAACACTGCAAAGTAAAGACAACAATGACCAAAATTAACACAAATAATCTAAAATAAATTGAATTTGAATTGTCTGAAAATGATAAAAAAAATAACAGAAAAGGTCAATAAGATGACTGTAATCCTGAAACATGTATATGCAGCAGAAATAAATAAATGAAAATAAAGAATTACTGCTGTAGTCTTTAAGCATAAACCTTAAACATGATCATAACGTAGCACAGCACTAACAGTAACTACAGTAGAGAGGGGATTGTAACTATGGAAACGGTTTGTTTGGGACGTGAGCAGACGTCACTAAGCAGGTCGTGTGATGAACCGTCACTTGTGTCTGTTACACTCACAGTTCACATCTTAGAAAACCTGTGTCTTAGAGGACGAATCCTGGAGTTCCCTGTTTGACTTTAACACAGCAGAGGAGAGAAAAATAAGATTTATTAGATCAAAGTTATTACTGTAGTATAACATTACATGAGAGGAGTAGCCATAGCCTAACAGTTAGAGAAGGGATGTAAATAAATAACATAACATTACATCCCAGTGTAAATGAATGAATTCAGCTCTCACCAGTGGAGAAGAACCAGGGACTTAGTTCTGGTTCCCATAGACAGGTTCCTGTTGATCTAAAAGAGACACAAAAGACTTTAAACATATATTAATGTCATTTATTTACTGACTTACTGCCCCAGTGTGATTTATTGTAGTTGTGTAGTTTTTCTTTCACAAGACCTTGTAGAATTGTTTAATATAGTCATTGTGTTGTCCTGGTGTATCTGGACTCTTAGTCTCTCCATATAAATGTTATAAAATCCACACAGTTTACACTGTTCTACTTACTCACATATGTTTCAGTGCTGTACTGAAATACTAAACTTTCATTCACTGTAGATACTGAAATAACACACAGAACTCAAGTGATCCTCACCCATCCTGGATGTTGTGTTATTGTTGTGACTGGATTTTAACCTGAGAAGACAAAGATGACAGATATGAATATTTTGATGGTGTTTTGATAAGCTGTAGAGAGTGATGGAGCATGTGTTGACTACAGGTGATGGTGTCCTAAGATGACATGGTAGAGTCTCTGACCTCCTGATGAGGAACACTGTGGCCACCAGAATAACAATGATCTTCAGTGATGATGTCACAGTCCTATAGAGCTCTCCTGTCGTTATGGTTACTGTAAAGCACATAAGTTGCATTTGATGGAAAGTTGATGGAAAGGTGAGAGTGAGAGAGGAGAATGGGCTGATTCAGTAATGATGAAGTTACTGTACAACTACAGTTAGTCAAACATCATATGATAAAGAGATGTGATTATATCAAAATCACTTGTGTATAACCATTAGCCTTTACAGACACTGTAGAGAGAGAGACAAAGAGAGAGAGAGAGGGAAATGAGCATACGTTGTTTATATGTCTCTATGGTGGGTGAACATTGTAATATGATTTATTACTCTAAAGGATTTAACTAAACATCCTCCACACAGTGCTTCCATATGGCTATATGGAGAACAATTTTGTCCCCTGTATTAATAGCCTGGCTGTTCTGTGGACAAGACCATGCTGAAATACTGAAATCTGATTGGTTCATCACTCATACTGTATTTTCTTTGGTCATGTTTTCCTTTGTAATTTGGTTCAGTGAGAAATATTCAGTGAAGACAGAGAGGACATTTAAAGTCTATAGGACCTGTGGTTCTTCTGAAGATTTGTCATTTCTCCATCTCCAGACACTGACATTGTGGTTACAGTGAAAATGACAGTGGGAGACATGACCCAGAGTGATGAATATCACACACTGTTCTGGGCCTTCATGGATCTTCAGCTCTGTCTCAGTAGAGTGTGTTTACAGAGCTGAGTGTTTATAAACTCACAGTGAAACTTTACCTTTAACTGTTAAATGATGGTGAACTGACATTGTGAGTGAGGTGACACTGTTCCAGGCTGTGCAGGTATAATTCCCACTGTGTGTGGAGTCAATCTTCTCTATGGAATATGAGGCTGTAGTTTCTCCTGTTTCTCTTCTATTCAACATCCAGATGAAGGAGGCAGGAGGAGTGGATTCAGCAGAGCATGTCAGAGTCACCTTTGACCCCACCTCCACCTCATTCTGTCCACTGATGGAAACGTTCTCTGGTCCATCTGAAACCAGAGGCATCATCGGATGGTGTTAATCTGATATTCTATTAATTTCTGTTTTATCTTTTATTCTATTTCTATAGTGTCTGTTATTCGATTTGTTTCTACAGTGTGCTGGTGAATTCTCGTCAGTAAAGTGAATGTGTGTGACACTCACAGTTGACAGTCATTGTGTAGGTTGCAGTGTCAGAGCTGACAGGGTTACTGAGTCTACACTGGTATTCTCCACTGTCTGATCTCCTCACTGGACTGATGGACACTGATCTCAGATCAGCAGAGAAGATGATGCTGTTGCTAGGAGATAGAGGTTGACCATCCTTCATCCATTCTGTGGTGATGATGGGGCCAGTTCCCTCACAGGTTAAAACAGCAGAACTTTGATCTTCTATTAGGGGTTCTGTTGGACCAGTGAGGGAAACTCCAGATATTCTCTCTGTAGGAGAGAAAATAAAAAGAGTGCTGGAGAGTCTAAAGAGTCCTGATATGTCATAACATCATAGAAACAAAATGTAAAAATCATTTCAAGTTACACATATACAAGCTCTCTGTTTTTCAGAGCAGTTTCTCTCAACGACTGAAAATACATGAAGCCTGACAGTTGAAATGGGAAAACATTTCTTTGTTTCTACAAACACGTCAACATTATGACTATTCTGAGGCTGAACTTACAACAAGAGTCACACACAGCTACTGACTGAGCAAAGACACACACAGCTACTGACTGAGCAAAGACACACACAAAGACACACACAGCTACTGACTGAACAAAGACACACACAGCTACTGACTGAGCAAAGACACTAACTAACAATAACTAACTATATATTCACCATGAATTTAAAAACTCTCCACAAAAATCATTAAAATATAATAACCACAAGGCCATGTTCAATCAGACTACCACATTTGGTCTGATGAAAATCAGTCTAATTTTATATCTAATGACGTATGACACCTACAGCAGCCACAAAGACACACACAGCTACAGGTGACTGAGCCATCTGATTACAACAGGAGTGTCAACACTAAAAGAACCAGAAAAGTCAGGATCTGGCAGAACCAGAGGGAAAAGCCTGCAAGCCCAGCCATTTCCTGATTTGACAATAACGACATTTTGATTGACAGTCTGAAATGAGGAAACCCAGTTTCACAACCTTTATCATTCTTGACCTTTCAAGCCTAAGAATCCAGATGTTTAACCTTTTAATGTGGTGATGTTTTGTGTCTTTCATTTAAATGTTAGATTTTTTGCAATTTTAAATCCCAGAATTGACAGTATTCACCATCACAGTCCACTCCACCCAACACACAGTCTCACATCTAAATCCTATGATGTCATAGGATCAGACAGTCTCACAGCATCTAACATCTAAATCCTATGATGTCATAGGATCAGACAGTCTCACAGCATCTAACATCTACATCCTATGATGTCATAGGATCAAACAGTCTCACAGCATCTAACATCTACATCCTATGATGTCATAGGATCAAACAGTCTGGCTGAAGCAGACAGAATTATCAACAGAGTAAAGACAAAAAGTCTTTAGGACCCAATTTATCAACCCTCCAGTTTAATGTTGTCCATGTTGAGTCAATGATGTAAATGTTTCTTACCAAACACATCCAGTGTAGTTTTGCCTGTTGATTCTGGATCTTCAGAAGTTTTCTTTATGTTCACTGTGTACTCTCCACTGTCACTCACAGTCACATTCAGTAACTCTAATGAACCAGTGTGTGGGTCCAGCCTGACTCTGTCACGGTAAACTGGTACAGGAAGGATACTACTAGGACTTGAAGTAACAATATCTTCTCCATTAAAAGTCCACCTGACAAATCTAAGTGGCTCTGTGGAAATGACATTTGTATTGAACACAACATGTCCTCCCACTGCTCCATACACTGGTCCAGGAGACAACAGAGCAGGACATGTCAATAAGAGACCTGAGGAGATAACAGTGCAGGACACGTCAATAAGAGACCTGAGGAGATAACAGTGCAGGACAAGTCAATAACAGACCTGAGGAGATAACAGTGCAGGACACGTCAATAAGAGACCTGAGGAGACAACAGTGCAGGACACGTCAATAAGAGACCTGAGGAGATAACAGTGCAGGACACGTCAATAAGAGACCTGAGGAGACAACAGTGCAGGACACGTCAATAAGAGACCTGAGGAGATAACAGTGCAGGACACGTCAATAAGAGACCTGAGGAGATAACAGTGCAGGACAAGTCAATAAGAGACCTGAGGAGATAACAGTGCAGGACACGTCAATAAGAGACCTGAGGAGATAACAGTGCAGGACAAGTCAATAAGAGACCTGAGGAGATAACAGTGCAGGACAAGTCAATAAGAGACCTGAGGAGACAACAGTGCAGGACACATCAATAAGAAACCTGAGGAGATAACAGTGCAGGACAAGTCAATAAGAGACCTGAGGAGATAACAGTGCAGGACAAATCAATAAGAGACCTGAGGAGATAACAGTGCAGGACAAGTCAATAAGAGACCTGAGGAGATAACAGTGCAGGACAAGTCAATAAGAGACCTGAGGAGATAACAGAGCAAGACACGTCAATAAGAGACCTGAGGAGACAACAGTGCAGGACAAGTCAATAAGAGACCTGAGGAGATAACAGTGCAGGACAAGTCAATAAGAGACCTGAGGAGATAACAGTGCAGGACAAGTCAATAAGAGACCTGAGGAGATAACAGTGCAGGACAAGTCAATAAGAGACCTGAGGAGATAATAGAGAGATATTTTCATCTTTATCAGTCTGACTGATGACACAATGGTATTCGTTTAAATAAATAATTTTTTTCTGTGGTCTGGTTTCACATTTGTGTTTTTAATAACACCTTTTATGCATGAAAACTGTCCATTTAACTTTGCAGAATGTAGTCACGGAACACAAAAAGAGAGAAAACAAAAAAAACACAAGCAATAAAGGCATACAACAAACATTTAATTAAAATAAAAGCAACTATAAATATGAAATATGGAATTGCACACAATGAATGTTAATTTAGAAAGATGAACAACATGCAAATACAGCATACTGAAATTAGAATCAGTTACATTAAAGTCTGAACAGGACACAGAAAAACATAATTCGAAGCTTCTCATGTTTCATATTTCACTCCAAATACTTGGATTGCTTTCATAATTATAGATAAAATCAATTAAATATCTTTACCATCAACAATGTTGGTGACAATATGTTTTACTGATAATAGAAGAAACATGCAGAACTAAATGAAAACAGAGATCGTGTGAGGATTTGGCAGACCAAGACCCAGTCGCAGACCCACTGGGTAAAATAAGATTTATTCAAAAACAAAAATCAGAAGCCAATCTCAAAAACAGTGTCCAGTCCAAGGTCAAATCCAGAAGTCCAGAGAGCAAACAAATCCAAATCGTTAGGCAAAAGATTGGTCAGAAACAGGGTACAAACAAGGTCAAAGCCAGAGATCCACAGGGCAACCAAATCCAAAACTTTAAGCAGAAACAGGTCCAGGTAAACCCGGCAAAACTTATAAATCATCGGGGGCAACACTCACACATGCAGGAACAAACAGAAAACAGTGACAATCTGACAAGGAACAGGTACAAACACAGGACTTAAATGCACAGGACAATAAACAGCAGAGACAGACTATTGGAGGAAACAAACCAGGTAATAATAGGGATCAGGTGGGAGGTGGGGACAGGAGTACACAGGGACAAACAGAAGCACATGGCAAAACCAAAACAAACAAAAGCACAACGCAACAATACACAGGATGGCCAGCAGGACGGCCAGATTCCCCAATCCTGGCAGATGTACTGACAGATCGTGTATGTCTGAGACATGTCTATACCACTCGGGTTAACCTGAAAGCATGTGACTACATACACGACTGCGTGTACTTAACTACAGGCCTTACTCTCTGAAACTAAACGCCAGTCCTGTCTTTACAGCAGTTTTATGTGTATGTGTGTGTCTGTGTGTGTATGTTTGTATGTGTGTATGTGTGTGTGTGTATGCATGTATGTATGTATGTTTTTGCCAGTTCAGATACGTTCTATAAAAGTGCAGTGTGATAAATACCTGTAATGAATAAAGAGTAAATGTATATTTTATACAGCATCTGGACAATGTGTCAAGTCATATGCCATTCATAATACAACAATAATATTAAGAATACAATTATTATTAATCACATAGATAAACATAAACAAACAACCAGACATCCATAGCAGAATAAACACGACCTTGGGAAAACAACAACAACAAAAACACAAGAACAAAAACAAAGGCAACAACAACAAAAAAGCCCCAGCCAAACAGCCACCCAACACAATAGTTAACCCCTATAAACCAACAAGCCGGATTAAAACTACCAAACGTGTGTTCTGTCCAATATTTGCACAGCGTTGAGTTGCCAAATAACTCCGTCTGGAGGTTTTCATCTGTGTACATCTACTTATCATACCACCACAGTCAGTCATATAGTCTATGTGTGCCGTCTGGGCAGAGATCTAATGTCGGCAAATTGTAGAACAAACAAGATGTCAATATATAAACATCTTACAGAGATCTACCAAACCATGGGTTGCTATTGAGCGGCATGATGTCGGTTCAGCGTCTGACAAAACTTGCACTTGGTCGCCTGACACATTTTAGCCATATTATTTCATTTATTTGTTCTTATTTGGACGTAATTTGTCAAATGAACTGTCGCCTAGAATGAATAACCATAATCTGCACAGTTAGTGCAGATTAATGAGTCACATTAATAATAAGCGGTATGGTGCACCTCGACCCTCTACATATTGCATGTGTGCGTCGGAGGATTAAAATATATTCTGTGATCGGATCTCAAACTACCTGCGATGACATTCGATCAAACTGGGCACATGTGGACTCTTCCACATCCTGATCGGATCTGACCGAAAATCATCCGAGTTGGTGTGGAACGCTTCTTGGGGAGTATGTGGACCATGAGTGGACGTACATAAAACGTTCAGAAGAGCAATTCCTTCTCAATACCCATAAAATTCCCCTTAAAATAGGCTCGTGAATAACTGGGATGGCTCCGACGCTCAGAGGAGAGAAAAAACTGTTTCGGTCACTTTGTATCTCAGTTGTCATATATTATATGTGGGCACATACAACCGGCTTTCAGAACGTTTAATCGCGCGGATGTGAGCAGACAATGGACTGATTTCTCTCCGATTACAATTGGTCGAGTCTGATACACACCAAATATGAATCGAATCCATGTGGTTCAGTTTATCCACAATAGCGCACTTGAACTGGTCTGTAACTGATGAAGTCTTAATGCACCATCAGGTCCTGTAGGAATTCTGCTGCGGTTTTATTTGGACACCATTAACAGAGTGGACACAGACGGAATAGCCAAATGTCGTGGAGATCATATTAGGCCATGTTAGCCTAAATAACTATACAGTTATTACGTAAATATAATAGTGTTTCTTACCATTTAAGCAAAGCAAGGAAAGGATCAAACACTTGATGTCAAAGTCCATTCGGAGTGCTTATACTGGCGGTTTAGTTCCAACCTGAGTGTGTCCTCAGTTCCTACTGTGTTTAGCTTGTACTCTCTCTCTCTTAGATAATCGCGCACGCCACGCGTAGACAAGAACCACCCAGTTCTTACTGTCTCAACTGACAGTGCCTGATGGGGAAACCAGTGTTTTAAATGTACTGAGAATGAAAAGAAACAAATAACTTCCAAAACTTTTAAGAGGGAACTCTGGACACGATTACACAGTCAGGGAAGCAACCTATTGTTCTCGGAGCTGTGTTTCTGAAGTAAATCTTCCCAAAATTACATGATAAATTTTTGTCTCATTTTCATAATAATAAAATGAATAGAGTGCCCCCTAAAGGCTGTATTCCTTTCTTTCTTTCTTTCTTTTTTTGATGCACAGTACAGTTATGTTTACCCAGCAGAATATTCAGTATTAGGAATGTACCCGAATCCGAATACGTTATTCGGAAAAACGCGAATAATGCGATGCCATATTTCTTCTCCCCGAAGCTGCTCGTGATTATTCGGGAGAAACAACGTCTGTGCGGCAGCCATTATGTTGTTTCAAATCGATTCATATCATTGTGAGTGTCCTAAAGATAAAAATGCTCATTGTGTTTGTAACACAGGACTTTGACTGCACTAACTAGTCGTTTCATACACTAAACCCAAACACTGTCGAAAAGTGATCGCTATTCTGAAATCTCCCCCACCAAGTCAAGTGCGGGAGGTAGCGAGACAAGCATTACCCCCGCAATTTATACATCAAAATGAAGCCCAGAACCTGTAGTTTTAGCTGTATGTGTTAATTTCCTAGATTAAAACCCAGTCGAAAGTCGTTTCATTCACCACACATTACTGAAAAGTGATTGTTATATTCTGCAATCGCCCCACCAAGGCAGCGCTAATTACTGCTGTAAAATAGTAATTCACCTTTCCCTAGCGAACTGCAGTGACATTACCACATCAAGAATCGCGAACGCATCATCAGTGGAATTTAAGATGATTCCCCTCAACCGGATGATATTTTTCTGTATATCTATGTAATAGACTCTATCTCGAATGCAGACTCTTTTGGTTTATAAAACTTTTTTTTCAGTTTGTGATTGTTCAAGGTCGCCCAGTTAAAGGGGTAGGGGTGGGGGTGGGGTGCGGCTGCGGGGGTGGAGGTCAGGACGTTCATAGAACTTAGTTTAGTTGAAAATACAAATAAAAAAAGAATGAGCAAGAGAGATGAAAAGAGAGCAACCTGATCGGCCACAACAATTCATCGTTACATGTTTCAGAACTTACCTGAAAGAAGGGGACAGAAGAAACAAAGCTTTCAGGTTGGCTCGTCAGAGTGCGAAAGATAGGCAAGATGTAGTCGGAGCACCCTGCATCAGAAGTGAAAATGGTAACTTAGTGACATCAGTTAGAGATAGACTGAATATTTGACAGAAATATATGTAACGTGTTTGTCTCATTAAAAATGCACCAGAAGTGAGCCTTGCGGTCTCCTGCACCCAAGTACTGATCTCAAACACCGCTGAACAAAGTCTATTGTGACTTCAGAAAGAGTGCTTTCTACACTTTCACTTCTTGGGAACCTTGGATCCAGCCTGATCCAGCCTTTGTGGTGCCATGGTGGCTATTACCCAGCAGAACAGGAAATGAATTCCATGCTTTTCTCCATTCACACTCTCATAGTTGGTAAATGCCAGTTATCATAAGATGGCCCATCAGCTTGTCACACAGTGATCGTGGATTTTCCTTCTCTCTAGCCTTTGAAGGTTATTGGCCTCATCCTGGTCTTGGACTGACATGTAAAAAGTCAGTCAAGTTCTGGAGGCTTGTACTCAACAGACCTTTTTTACGTACTGTGTACTGTCTACGCAGGCTTTTCTGATAAACATCAAAGCAATTTTTGATGTTTATTTATTAGAATAACTTGTAAAAGTGCACTGTCGATTTATTTGCTTTATTGTCTTGTGTGATGTTGAGTGGTATTTGTTCTGCTGTCCTGTCCTGTGTGAGTGTATGAGAGAGTACATGCGTGTGTGCGAATGGTGTGACGTCATGTTGCACGTCTCCTCCAACCCCCCCCCCCCCCCCCCGTAATTGTGATACCTGTCCAACTAACATGTTGGCAGTGATATGGATGTTGGGGGTATTTAAAGAGGAGCAAACTGTCATGGAGGAGGACTCCTCCCGACCACAGATGCTACAGTGTTGAAAATGTTGCTGTATTAAACTTAGTATATTTGTGTTGTTGCCATCCCCTTATATCGTTGTTGGCCTTCCAGTTGGTAGTAGGTCTGTGCATGGTTTTGTGAATGTAGTATTTTTTTGATCTAAGCCTTATTTCCTTCTTTTTGTTTTATTTTTTGTAGGATATAAGGAGGTTGGGTGCCATTTGTTTTCTTCCCTGTTTTAACTCTGTTTTTTGTTAGTAAGGGAGTTAGGAAAGTTCTTTGTCTTTTGTTTATATTTATTTTGGTGGCCAGGTAAGGTAGTTTGTGTAATCTCAGTTAGCTGCTGTTTTGTTTATTATTTTAGCTTTGCCCCCTCCTGAAGCAATATTCCTTACCTCCTAATAATGTTTTGTATTAATGTGTTTTCAAATAAAATTTCCTTTGTTAATAGACACTGTCATTCCTGTCAGTGCTGGGGACAGGAGATGGGACTCCCACTTTACCTTTTTCTTAATTGTTATGCCCTAACCCTAGACTTGGACGTATCAGTACTAAAGCATATGGAGGGGGAGACCATTTAGGCCAGCTGATCATATTTGCCTTAAAACAGTTTTTAGTCCAGCCGTGACATCTGATTGGCCTGTATCTGTGCTCATCATGGCAGAGACATCTTTAACTAAATTCTGTGACTTAATAAAAGAGATAAAACAGAGGTTCTGTGACAGGACAATGTATCAAAGCAAGTCTAAATCCATATTTAGCCTAAGTCCATATTCAAGCCATTCAGCTGAGATATACTCCATCACTCAGTCTGATCAGGTGGATATGACAGTCATTATGCTTCCAAACTGAATTTGGTTTTAAAATCAGATATCAGATATCTCTTTTCTTTGAGGGGGATAGTTCAGATAAATGTACAGAAGTGGAATGGGATTAGAGTGGAGAGAGATTAACTGATGAGAGTATACCTTGGCATAAGGGGATGCTCTGGTGTTGAGATTCTCATAAAACTGCTCATGTGCCGAGCAAGAGACGTGACAAAGGTTCGGATGTGCAAATAATACTGAAATGGATGCTGTTTCTGCAATTCTAAGACAGCCTTTCAGTGCAGTTTATTTTATGGGCCTGTCTATGGCTGATTTCTGTACAGTCAAGCCATACTTCAATGAATAAAACCAACTAGACTCCATCACACACTACTCCATCAGGCTGAACAAAGCAGAAGAGATGATGGAACAAAGTCTGTGGAGTAAGGGCGGGACTATGATGATGAGGATGATGATGATGATGATGATGATGTTGCTGTTGATTATGATGATGATGATATTATGTTGTTCTTGTTCTTGTTAATAAGAAATGTAATAAAATTTTCCATTTTTACAATTTCATTTAGCCTACGAACTCTTCTCGAACTGACAAAGTTACACATGAGCAAAACTGACTGTTGAGAGAATAGTGAAAATTGGAAAATGTGAATAGATGTTACCAATTAAAAATGAAGGAAAAGCAAAAGGAATTAGAGAATGAACTCAAAGACGGGGACAGAAGAAATAAAGCTTTCAGGTTGGCTCGTCAGAGTGCGTAAGATAGGCAAGATGTCGGAGCACCCTGCATCAGAAGTGAAAATGGTAACAGTAATGATGAAGGGCTATGTGAAGCGGTGACTAGAACAGAGGTAAGGAAAACTTGAAAAAGGGAAATCCCTAGTGGGATTACAACTGAGATAGTACAGCTGTGTGAAGACAAGTGCTCGGAGATTGTAAGGCAAGTAGCCCAGAACATGTTTGATGGAGGTTTGATGCTTGCGTCCTGGCGCAAGAGTACAGTGGTACTGATTTTCAGGGGTAAGGGGAGTCCGTTGTAGTGTGGAAATAATAGAGGAGTGAAACTTTTGGAGCATGGAATGAAGATCATAGAGAAAATATGGGAGCAAAGGTTGAGGCAGTTAGACTTAAACTTACACTGCTTTTATTGTCATTTTACACATATGCATGACTCATACATACAGGCTAATGAGATTGTGTTACACAAGGACCACAGTGCCACATAAAACAAATAAATAATGCACAATTAATACTGAGGACACCCCCCGCCCCCCACCCCCAAAAGTACTGTGTAATAAATATAAAAAACTAAAAGTACTAGTAGTAAAAGTAATAGTAAACATAGATGCACAGTTCGGTTTTATGCCCAGGTAAAGGGACTATAGATGCTATTTTTATTCTGAGACAGTTTACTGAAAAGTATAATGAAGGAGGGAAAGATCTATGTGTGATATTTGTCGACTTAGAGAAAGCTTTTGATAGAGATCCCAGGAGTCTTATCTGATGGATGTTTAGATGTAAGGGAATACCTGAGAGACTGATGGCGGCCATAATGGAAATGTATGAACAAGTGGAGACTGTGGTACAGCTTGAGGGGCAAACTTCTGATAGCTATATGTTGAAAGTAGGAGTGCATCAAGGTTCAGTGTTGAGCCCTTTACTCTTTATCATAGTTATGGATGAGATTACAAAGAGTTTGAACAAAGAGGCTCTTATGGAGCGTCTCTACGCGGATGACCTGGTTTTGATTGATAGGACGTTAGAAGATGTTAAGACAAAATTTAATGCTTGGAAGGAGGCAATGGAGAAAAAGGGACAAAGTCAGCCTCAGCCTCGGTAAGAGTAAGATCATGAACACGAGCAGAGAATACAGAAAAGGCTATAGTAGACTCGTATTTGGTATGTGGAACGAGGATTAAGAGCAATTCTATACTGTGTTTGGAGTGCAGTACGTGGGTTCACAAAAGATGTAGTGGAATTAAAAGAAGCTTGATCAAGGAGAAAGGTACTTTCAAATGCAGGAAGTATGTGGAGAAAAGTGATGACATGAACAATAAAGGAGAGGAATTAGCTAATAAAAGTACAGGAACAGACAAGATAGAGGTGGTTAGGAATTTTTGCTATTTAGGTGGCATGATATATGGAACAGGGGATACAGAAGCCGCAGTTACAGCCAGAATAAGGACTAGCTGGAAGAAATTTAGAGATATGGCTGGTGTGCTACGTTGCAAGGGAATGTCTCTTAGGATGAGGGGTGAAGTATACAAAGCCTGTATGAGAAGTGTTATGATTTATGGTTCAGAGGGACTGGATTAGCAATGAAGAGATAAGGTCAAGGGTGCATGTCGCTCCTATAGGAAGAGTAATAGCAAGAGGAAGACTCAGGTGGTTCAGACATGTAGCCAGAAGGGATTAAGAAAGCCTAATTAGGCGGGCTTTGGGCATTAGAGTGGTCAGGAGAAGTAAGGGGCTACGAAAGCTGAGATGGGAGGAATTGGTAATCAGGGACATGAAGGACAGAGGGCTTAAGAGAGAGGATGCTCAAAATAGGGTGATTTGGTGGTCTGCCATCAGGGACTCGGCTGACCCCTGTAAGCAGGGACAAAAACCATAAACATTTGTTGTTGTTGTACACATACCTGATATAGGACTGCCAATTTTAGCTGAAGCAAATGAAGGACACCTAATTTCTATGGGGGTCAGTAAGTATTCTGCCCTGAGAGATCTATTCTTGAAAAACAGTATTCAAATGTTCATTTGTAACATCTCAAAAGTGGATTTAAGCATTTTTATGCTTGTCGAGGGGACCAGTGTTTATCTCAATATAGCTACTACTTGTCATTTCAATAAACAATGATAAATTATAGAAATGTCACACACCAGCAAACAGTAAATGCTAATTTAGTTTCTCTTTGACATATTAAAAACAAGTCTTGACCTAAACACAATATATGATGAAAGATGTCACACCTTATCAGATGTGTGGGGTTTGTGGAGTCTTCTGCATGTTTTTCATTGCGTTTGAGGGTTTCCCCTATGGTACAGCTGAAAACAAATCACTTGCAAAGTGTACCATTCACCTTGTCACTGTCATTGGTCTTGCAAACTCATGGGAATTTTCCACTTTGTTCTGTTTTTTGTAACCTTTTTCATTTAGTAGCTGGAGGGAGGACAAACTGAGGAAGAATTCCATGTTGCTTAATTTCCATCTTTCCCACACAGCGTTCATGTAACATAGCAACAGGTGATGCAATACGTTGAAAATTCAGTGCAAAACAATCTTTTTTTGTCAATAGCCAAGTGCAGAAATATGGAACAAACTTAATCTCATATGGACATAATACGGAACCCACTATAGTTATCCTAATGATGGAACGGTTCCTTAAAAACGACGATTCACAAATCTAATTACATAGCAGTTTGTGCTGTTCGAGTAACATGGCTAAACCATTTGTAGTTGTTTCAGTCTAATCTAGGGTGACCATATGTCCTCTTTTTCCTGGACATGTCCTCTTTTTTGGACTTAAAAAACGTGTCCTGCCAGGATTTCGAAATCATCCAAAATGTCCGGGATTTGGCTTTTGCTTTCTTTTTCTTTTTTTCTTTTTCTTTATTTGAATAGCACAGTTTAAAAACAGCCTGAGGCTGACCAAAGTGCTTTACATGGCAAAAGTAGAGGGTACAAAAATTTAACAGATAACACTAAGATGATAACAAAAACATATAAAATTCAGCTCTAAACACCTTAAATGCCAGAGAAAGCAAGTGGGTTTTTAGCCTGGACTTAAAACATTTGATGGTGGGTGCTGATCGAACATGTAAAGGGAGGGTGTTCCACAGCCACAGTTCATTTGCATTGCTTTGACCTTTTTCTTTAGGTCCCACCCTCTTGCACGCCACCAATGGACGGTCAAATAAACTATCATGCCCTGGAGCCATTGGAAAATCTGAAATAATATGCCCATTGGCTACAAAAACCAAATATGACTGGTTGATCAAACTGTCAATCCAAACATACACTCCCATTCTATTTAATGGATAGGGCATTCTATCAAGGATATTGTGACAGAGGGCTCTGTCTCAGGCTGCGGGCGGCGTCTTTTCCCCCCCAACTAACCACTTTTCCGTAGTTGTACAGTGTTCGTTCGTGTTTGTGTCTTGTTACGTGTACGTCATTCATACATATCGATAATGTACATGTTCCAATAAAATACCGCGCTAACTTCGAGGGTGCACACTCGGAGCACGCAGCAGGTTACCCGGTTTCATACACACAAACATTTCCAATTCACGTTCACAATCTTACAGTTTAAAGCACCTTACAAACACCCTACAAACTCCCTAAAAACACTCTACAAACACCTTACAAACACCCTACAAACACCCTACAAACACCCCACAAACACACCCAATTACACTTAAATGTTTGTTAGTGTCTGTACTGTTGTTGGTTTACCGTTACTGTCTTTATCAGTTTCCACTCACAGTTACCCAGTTAAATGTTTGTCCCATCTTTATTATACATATCGCTTTGTTTGAATGTTCGTATTGCCTTGTAATGTTTGTTGGATTGTCGTGTCTCCCTCTGTTTCCTCTGTTTGTCCGTCTGTTTGGTTACAGCATAGGACTACCGGTGCAGGGGAGGACCAAACAGAACCGTAGAAACGCGAGTTCATTTATTTGGTTTAGCTGGAGTGGCACCTGTGTGATGCACGCGGGGAAGGGGCCACTCCATGGAAAAGGGTTGTTACGTTAAAATGTAACGAGCGGCTGTTACTAGTCAGAAATGGTGAAAGTTAAAACATTACTGTGGAGTGTAAATTTGGGTTTGTGATTGTGTATATGCACTGGGGTGGATAATTAGTTTCTATCTTATTTTAAATTAACAGAAGGAAGCTGGTATGTTCCAAGGGGAGGGGCTTATAGCACAAAAGGGGTTTTTTTGGTCATTGTACATAGAGGGAGTCAGGAGTACAGAGAGTAGCTGTGTTGTGTGTTGTGTGTTGTGTGTTGTGTGTTGTGTGTTGTGTGTTGTGTGTTGTGTGTTGTGTGTTGTGTGTTGTGTGGAATTTGTTTGAGAAATTGAAAGTAGTGATTTGTTTATCTATATATTTTTTGTTTGTTTTTTCTTGTAAATATATATACACATATTTTTTTCACTGTACATATTTGCCATTTTGGACATTTTCTTTTTTCACTTTTCTTCACTTTGGTTGGGACTGTTTTTTTTTTTTGTTTGCATTGTAAATAAAACACCTTGCACTTATGCGCTAGTTGCGGCGGAGCCATTTTTTTTGTTTGTTTTTGGTGTGTTTTGGGCAACCCGAACCCCTGTTCGGCTTCACCCTGCTACAATATAGAATACCCTGGATGGAGGATATTCTCACCAGAGACTCCATAGAAAAGTATCTACTCGGTTGCATTTTTTCCAACACAAAACCACTCTGATGCGCAATGCCTGGACAGAAAACAACAAACAAGTCAGCTCAACACTTCAATATTACAGATAGGCATAGAGATTGTTTTTATTTATTTTATTTTATTTTATTTATGGAATTAATTAGAATATCACAATACATTTTTTTATCTGAGGATTCCAGGGCCTTCTCTGAACACCTTGAAGGCCCTAACGGTTTGCCACTGATAAAATCATAGTTATGTGTTTGTGATACCTGTTATATCACTCTAATATGACACATGTGGGTATGGGCATGAGCTAATAGCAGGTACTAATGTGGACAGATAATCATTATCTAAATCCTGGAGAGAGTCTCAAATGTTAATATTCTGAACCTACACACACTGTAGGTTCACTATAGGAGAGCCACAACAAACAGCCCAATGACTAATGTATTTAAAAAAGAAGAAAAAAAAAGAGAAGAAGTAGCCAACATTTATCAAAATTCGGACAGAACATATCTGCTTGCTCTTTATAAATTTACTTTTACGCTAGGCTTCCACACAGCGAAACACCTCACGGATTTTGCCCTAAAGCTTTTCGCTCTGGGGGCAAAATTCATAAAAATAGTAAGTCTGTCATCTAGCTCAAAAGTTAAAACGAGTGTTTAAATGAAGGTCTGCAGTGGTCTATTTGCGCCAGCCAGAGCCGAGAGAGAGAGAGTTTTTTCTACCGCTGTAGGTCCGTCTATATTCATGTAACATGTAAACAACAGCCCGTGTTGATGTAGACACAAACTGTTGTCCATACATCTTTTAATCATATGCATATTTCTTTGCTACAGATAGAGCCTTTGGCCTATTGCTACAGATAGAGCCTTTGGCCTACTGCTATCTTGGTCAGACCTTTTTGTTACTCCTGCCTCTCTCGAGAACGTCGTGTACCAAAAACATCAAACGCTGAACTGACTGGTTCTCGCGTGGTTTTTATTTGCTTAGCCTCTGACGTCAGCGGTTCCAACTTTTAGGACCAGCAATTCTGCGGTGCCGTGCCGCAGTGGAAAAGGGGTAATTGGTTGTAAGGCAGGGAAACACCCTGGACAGGTCCATCACAGGGCATACACACAAATACACTCACATTCAAACCTAGGAGTCTCCAGTTCACGCAATTCAGAGTTTCCAATCTCAACCTAACTTCCACTGTGGGAGGAAATCTACGTAGGGAAACCGGATCCCCCGGAGGAAATCCACGCAGACACAGGAAGAAACTCCAAACAGAAAGTACCCTGATCACCTGGGAATCGAACCCAGGACCTTTTTTGCCGTGAAACGACAGCGCTACCCACCGGGCCACCATAGATCACGTGGTACACCCCTGACATATTTAATACGACACGATTACTCTGCGTCACCACAACGTAATTCCTGTTCCTTCCTTGCTCCTCTTTCATTTCACGTGCACTGTTCACGTCCTACGTTTTACTCTGACAAGCAAAATTCAGCCAGACGGTTCGACGTGACTCTCTTTCAGGTATTAATTATGCTTCTCATCAATAGAAAAGCAAACCCAGACCGCTAGAGGAAATGCTACACCAGTGGTAATACGACGGTGGTGCAGATTCAGACAACTTCTTTATATTCTCTAGACCAGCCCTTGTGATATTAAGCCCATAAAATATAAAGTTTAATGATAAGAATCTGTGATTATTCTGAATAATAGAAATTGGAATATAGTACGTTTATTATCCGAAAGAATTTATATTTCCGCATTTTGGGCTGCGGAACAGCGTTATGGTGTGGTTTATCTGGCTAATGAATAACTATTTCCACTGATATGTCTACCTAGTGAGCTGCCTTTTCTCCCCACTGCCTACAGCCTATAGGCAGCTGTCTCAGTGGGCAGCATTTTAACTGAAATAGAACCTATAAGACAGCTTCTTGGTTCACTGTAGCTAGATATCAATTACATCATGAATCGTTCCTGCCCCATGCACGCGACAACCGTTTACTTACTTCCGCCATTAGTACGTTTCAAAGTTGCACAACTATGGACACTGTTCTTGCCGTTTTTCTAAGATATTTTTATAGCTTACAAAACACTTTCTTGGTGTTGGGGCTTTTGTTATGGGAGGTTATCCATGCCAAAATTAAAATGAAAATGAAAACGGTAAAATGAAAGCTCAAACCCCGGTTTGACATTTCTTTTTCAAAACCTGTGCGCACATATCCTGCCAAAATGAAAAATGAAATTAGATAACTCGATTTTCATTTTCATTTTCTAGACAAACACGAGTCTTTTCTGACAAAAATAAAATTAAAATATCTTTTAGTCATTTCATTTCTTTTGTTAGTCTTTTCCTTTTAACAGATTTTGCGGCACAAATCGGACAAAATGGAAACGAAAAGACAAAGTTGATAAACCTATGGCAAAATCCCAGTTTGCGATTTAATTTTCGACATGAACGCGCTATATCTGCCAAAATGAAAATGCAAAGGCAAACCAGCATTGCGTTTTCGTTTCCCGCTTTGCCTTTTCATTTTCGAGTTCGCCTATATGCAAATATATGTTAATGAGAAATGGGCGTTACCGAAGACACGGACAGTATTTCCCAGTCTATCTAAAATTACTTCGACTCTGAGTAAAATGAAGTCTTCATCCTGACAATTCGCTAACTTAGCTTACTCGCCGTCTCTGAGAATGCACCCGCCATTGTTACCTCTATTAGGCTTTCGGGCACATTCGCGGTCACGTGTCTTCCACTATTAAGGTCCGTGTCTTCGGTAACACCCATTTCTCATTAACATATATTTGCATTTTTATTTTGGCAGATACAGCTCTGTGGATTCCATAGCCTTACTGAGAAAGTAGGCCCACTTTCTCTCTGGGGTAAGGTCTTTTGGAATGGTGTCAGGTATCTATTCAGGATGACTACATCATCATACACCTTGTCTTCATCAACATCCAGGGCCAGTTTTGCCACTAAACGATCCAACTCAGACCACTGGAGTGATTTCCCTTCATCAAGGCTGAGACAGCCAGTGTATGCAATAACCTGGTCCTTGAAGTCAAATTCAAGGACAGCTAGTATTGCTTTCTCAGAAAATCTGTCTACCAGGCTTCTGAGCTGTTCCTGTTGCTTGGGTAAAAGGTTTTTCATCATCTGTTTGCTACCATAGAATTTATCTGTGCACCGCAATCAGTCCATCATTAAGTAAACATCGATTACAGTAGCGCTGTCACTCTCTAACTTCCTAACAGAGGAATCAAATTCCTGCGTCTTGTTGGATTTTCTTGTGATTTTACAAGTAAAGGAACCGGAGCAAAAGCACGCTTGGAGAAAAGCTTTATTTGGTGGTGGTGGAATCCGGCAGCAAGTCTGCTTGCGCCGCAGCTTAACTCAGAGAACTGTTACCGTGATCAGCCTTTTATACCATGAAGCAAACAGACAATAGGTGTACAACACTGCTTGATGCAAATCAGAATCTAGGTGTTAATGCTAAAGTCCCTTTTGTCTGTGATGGCTGCCATTTGCCCATTACCGGTTGTATTTTGCCTTAATCAATTGCTCTTGGCTGCAACAGTAACGTGGCACCAAAGGTGTGAAGCTCACTTTGTATCTATGGTAATAAGACCATCAGGTTAAACAGTTCTCCTATCATGAACCATGTCCATTCAGATGTCACTATAATCTTACAGTCTCATTGTACATGAACGCCAGGATGCATTCAGCAACAGAAGGGTCCACATTTTCTGTGTCAGTGGCACCACACACAAACGTCCAGACAATAATTAAGCAATCTTTCTTTCCAAGGGATGCAAAATAAGACTTTAAGGTTGGCCAGCACTCTGAAATCCTCTGGATCACTGGCAGCATGTGGGGACATGCCTTGGAATCTCCCTGTATGTTGTAGAGGTGAATTCACATAACTTTTTAAGCGTTTCCACTTTTTTTAGCAGAACAGCTGAATTCACTATACACCTTAAGCACAAAGGCCTCCACATCAGACACAGCAGAACTAAAGATGTGATTAGCTGTTTTCACTGTGTTATTTATGATGTGACACTTGCAGTTGCCCTTCAAAATGCGTGGGTTAACTTCTCTGAGTTTCTGAAAAACAGAGTTATGCCGACCATAATTAACCGATACGTTGATGTACATGGCTCTGACCACAGGCACTAATCTGGCTGACTGAAAGCCCATTGTTTTAAATGATGGACAATATCTTTTTAAATATGGCTTCACTAGATTCGTCAGGGTCATCATAAAAATCTAGGAACTCATACCTCACACCATCAGATGCACAGAAATATTGGACTGTGTATTGGAACAATTTTGTGTGGCCAGAATTGGATGTATCAGAACATACTGCAAAGTAATCTGCTTTCTGCAACTCCACTGCTAATCTCTCTTGACTAAATGGTGCCAACACATTGTCAACTAAGGCCTCTTTCTTAGTTCTGCCACAGGACATCTTAGTTGCAATATTAGAGTGACAGAATATTTTTGCACCAAGCTTGTTCTCACAGTCAGTGGACAGGCAGCTGTAACCGTGTTGCACACCGTGATAAGTAGCTGTTAATTCAGTGACAGTGATACTGTCCTCCTCCGAGTCTTTCCTGATCATGAATGATGAAATTGCCTTGGTTTGTCGGGTGATTTGAATATGATTCTGGTGTTTTTTTTGTTTGAGCATGGTCGTCATAAGCAGTTTTGGCCTCATATTTAATCACAATTTTAACTGAGAATATGGAGCAGGTAGAAAAAAGTGGATCGCCTGGGTTTGGCTTTAGCCATGCGGTGTTATTTTCATTTTTCATCCAGTCATTATTGAACATTTCATTTTCTTTGCGACTGGCCTATCAGACCCAGGACACAATCTCATCTTCGTCCTCTGTCTCACCACCCATTGTTCCTCTAAAATGTTGTTGCCATTGAGCAGTAGGCTATAGTAGATTCTGCACATTTATCGGTTCACTGCCTATCTAAAGCTGCCAGTCGAAGCCACCGAAGTCACATCACTTCCCAGCAGAGCCAATGATAGTGCACACCAGCAGGGAAAATTATGCATATTTCAAGAGGATGGACAGACAGATAAAATCTAAATAGTCAGTTAAACAGAAACAGTAAAAATTGATCTAGCCTATTGAAAACTGGGACATTAAGTGTCCCAGAAGAGACAATACATTTTTGGGGACTGACTATTGAAAAGAACAACAATCCCGGGAGAACCGTGGACAGGTGGAATCCCTAGTATTTACACTCTGCATATATGGCTCTACACACTTTTCTCGTATGTAGAAGCTGTTTACATGATCAAGTTTGAAAGGTTTTGTGTGTTTGTTTTTTTTAGATGGGTTTTGTATTTATTCTGTGAGTAATTCAGTGAGAGATTTGTGTGTGTTTTTCATGTTCAGGTTAAAGAAACATTAGGATGCAGCTCTTCCTGTTGACCAGAGATTCACCATCAATCCTGAGTCATGCTGTGTTCCTGTCCCTGACCCACCAAACCACACTCTTGTTTCTCATCTCAGGTCTGACCTCACATCAGTTTGGTCCTTATCTCTGACTTTTTTGATTTATAACATCATTTATATTTCAGAATATTTATACCATCACACACTGTCTCCTCAGGTGTGTGTTTGGGTGGTGATGTGGTGTTGTCTCCTGGACCTGTGTATGGAGCAGTAGGAGGAAGTGTTTGGATCAACACCACCATCAGACCTGCTGATAAACCACTGACATTTGTCATGTGGAGACTTAATGGATCAAATGTTGTTGTATCTGACCCTGATGGTGTCATTATAGAACCTGTTTACCGTGACAGAGTCAGACTGAACAGACACACTGGTTCATTAGAGATACTGAATCTCACCCCGAGTGACAGTGGAAACTACACAGTGTCCATAAGGAAAAGTGGAGATGATCAACCACTGACAGACACTACTACACTGTGTGTGCGGGGTAAGTAATGACTTAGCTGTATCTTATTTCAAAATAAAAGTCTCCGCAGTTTTCTAGCTAGTCTTATGTTGTCATTTCTAAGACAAAGGTGAGGTGTACTGTGGCGCAAGTGACATAAAAGTGAGGTTTCCTGCAGGACCATCACACTCTGTCCAATGTCTCAGAATCAATATTTTTGTTTGCTTTCAGGATCAGAATTTGACAGTTGTAAATCCTCTAAAACAAACAGGAAGAGTATATCATATGTCAAAAACCACACAGATAAAGCATTCTGTTGACTGCTCAAAGGAAGACTAATTATAAGTGGACTTCTCTCTTAGTATAGGACAGTTTCAACACATTCATTTTGAGTTTGACATTGTTTAACCTTATTTGATGGCAGGACAAAGCCTTGTTAACGATCAGAGGTTTGACCCGTAGGTTTTGACCTGAATGGTCCTGTCTTCACACAACAATCAATTTTGGACAACTGGTCTCTCAGTGGCCTTTAGGGTATAGAGTTATGGAGGAACATTAACAACACTGACAATGGCCTTTAGGGTAATAGAGGCACATTAACAACACTGACAATGTGCACTCAATCTTGTATTTGTCAGATTTGACAAAAAGTTGACAGAGTTGTAGGAGATACATCTGCCACAATATCTGCTGCTATGTGTGAATGATGTGGGCTGATGATTTCTCTCTGGCAGAAAAAAAATCTTTCAGATCTTTTAGTAATTGTCAGTACCAGTAGCCATTAAGCTATGCATCATCTTTTATAAATTCTCAGTACAAAATAATCCAGTGTTTATAGCTAGTGAAGGTAGTCGCCTACACTTAACAGAAGTAAGCTTACACAGTCAGTAAACGCCTGAAGTCACCTGAGGTCACCACTGTCAGCTGGAGATACTGAAGATTCTACTTAAGTCAGCTGGCCATAGACCATGCTTATGATGTTAGATGCTTAAGCCATGGACATGTAGATTGACAATGCACTCACAAACACACACACACACACACACACACACACACACATTGATTTAATGTAACCAAGTTTTCGAAGACAAGTGATGAGGAACACATATAAAACATGCCCATTTTCATGTTTGTTGGCCTTCTCCACAGTTTCTTTCATGAGGACAAAAATGTATAAAAGACTGATCCATACAGCTGATCCTGGAATGTCCTCTGGTCTATGTAACTGCTGAAACGTCTTTTAGGGCTACAGTTCTGTTCTATAAAGCAGGAGAACATCTCTGTCAGGGTTGAGTCCTGTGTCTGAACACTGAGGAACTGATCTGTAGAACATCTCTGTCAGGGTTGAGTCCTGTGTCTGAACACTGAGGAACTGATCTGTAGAACATCTCTGTCAGGGTTGAGTCCTGTGTCTGAACACTGAGGAACTGATCTGTAGAACATCTCTGTCAGGGTTGAGTC
This sequence comes from Chanos chanos, assembly GCF_902362185.1. Taxonomy (NCBI): domain Eukaryota; kingdom Metazoa; phylum Chordata; class Actinopteri; order Gonorynchiformes; family Chanidae; genus Chanos; species Chanos chanos. The sequence continues at coordinate 41,885,703 of NC_044503.1, forward strand.
CTGTGTCTGAACACTGAGGAACTGATCTGTAGAACATCTCTGTCAGGGTTGAGTCCTGTGTCTGAACACTGAGGAACTGATCTGTAGAACATCTCTGTCAGGGTTGAGTCCTGTGTCTGAACACTGAGGAACTGATCTGTAGAACATCTCTGTCAGGGTTGAGTCCTGTGTCTGAACACTGAGGAACTGATCTGTAGAACATCTCTGTCAGGGTTGAGTCCTGTGTCTGAACACTGAGGAACTGATCTGTAGAACATCTCTGTCAGGGTTGAGTCCTGTGTCTGAACACTGAGGAACTGATCTGTAGGACATCTCTGTCAGGGTTGAGTCCTGTGTCTGAACACTGAGGAACTGATCTGTAGGACATCTCTGTCAGGGTTGAGTCCTGTGTCTGAACACTGAGGAACTGATCTGTAGGACATCTCTGTCAGGGTTGAGTCCTGTGTCTGAACACTGAGGAACTGATCTGTAGGACATCTCTGTCAGGGTTGAGTCCTGTGTCTGAACACTGAGGAACTGATCTGTAGGACATCTCTGTCAGGGTTGAGTCCTGTGTCTGAACACTGAGGAACTGATCTGTAGGACAGCTGAGACTGTAGAACATCTCTGTGTAGAGTAGATACATGGAGTGTCACAGGCATGTGAATATTTCTATTTAATGTCTTTGTTTACTGCAGGACAGGGAAATAAGTGCAAAAAACTGGTGTGATCTGAACTGAAAGAAGAATCTGCCTCCTAATGATCAACACAGTCACACAGTGAAATAAAGTTAAGTGAAGTAAAATGACGCTTTTCTCTTTTTCTTTCACAGATAAGAAGTCTACTAGGCATAGAGATGATGTGGTGGGTGGTGTCATTGGTGTTGTTGTTGTTGTTGTTTTGATTGTGCCTGTGATTGTTTATTTGCGTCATAAAAAACATCTGTGTTTTAAAAAGTATGAATCAGCTCAGACAGGTGAAAATGAACAGGGGGTGACTCTCTGAGAGTCATATTTAGAAGAAACAGGAGGAGAATGACTATTTGATTGGTCCCTCATGGAGAATTTCATCCTCTGCATTTGACCCATCCTACACACACACACACACACACACACACACAGAACTAGAAGCAGTAGGCATCCGCAAGGCAGTGCCCGGGGACCAACTCCAGTTCTGAAAATGACAGGAAGTTGATTGATTATTTAAACTGAACATTTCATTTAAAATGACATGAATATTGCACTTCTTTGCACGTGTGCATAATTAGCACAAGCGTTTAAAATACCAGAAAGTATTACATAAATCAGTAAATATGATATTTATAAGTATGATATAGATAATTAAATATGAATACTTCAGCTGTTTTCATGATATAAGTAAACAGACACAGGGTTTTAACTGTGTTCCTGTTTAAAAAATAACAGATACAGATCTATGTCTGTTTTGTTTATGTGACCATTTCTACAGTTATTACCATCACTGTCATCAGTTAACCTGTCACATGTCTTCAGTGACTAGAATAATATAAAGTCTTATAGTAACACACTGCAGTGTTTTAACCATCACTGTCATCAGTTAACCTGTCACATGACTTCAGTTACTAGAATAATATAAAGTCTTATAGTAACACACTGCAGTGTTTTAACCATCACTGTCATCAGTTAACCTGTCCCATGACTTCAGTGACTAGAATAATATAAAATCTTATAGTAACACACTGCAGTGTTTTAACCATCACTGTCATCAGTTAACCTGTCACATGTCTTCAGTTACTAGAATAATATAAAGTCTTATAGAAACACACTGTAGTGTTTTAACCATTACTGTCATCAGTTAACCTGTCACATGTCTTCAGTGACTAGAATAAGATAAAATCTTATAGAAACACACTGCAGTGTTTTAACCATCACTGCTGGTTGATATGAAGTCTGACTGTCTGTTATAAACTCTGTGCTGGTTAATGAGGTCATTTAGTCTGTTGCATGCATTTCATTACAAACTGACATAAATAATAACATATGTCAGTGCTGTGTGAATAATGTTGTATTTGTATGTTTCCCATGATGCTGTGGGGCTGGGTGTGAGGGATTGATGTCATTGACCAATCACTGCTCTGTCTCTGACTGTCCTCCATGTTTCCTCACACTGTCAACATCTGTTTTTAATCTTAGTCCATCTCTACACATCATCATCTAATGTTTTATGCTTTCATGTTGTCATACAAGTTTGTCCTGCGCTTGTAGTGAATGGAAACATTATGACTGGAATAAACAAACTGTCTGTGACCATTTTATACAAACATGACATGTCCTCAAAGACCAGAGTGTCTGTTACATGATCACAGTGTGTGTAGATGGATATGACACAGTGTGTGTAGAAGGATATGACACAGTGTGTGTATATACAGTGTGTGTAGAGGGATATGACACAGTGTGTGTGTATATACAGTGTGTGTAGAGGGATATGACAGCTAAAAGTTCACAAGTGTCTGTTAACTCATGTGTTAACTCATATAAAGTCAAGTACATTTCTGTAGTGTAGTTATATTTCCTATTTCACTCCATTACAGTAAATCTGGTGTATTGTTTTTTTGTATTGTCGTTTTTATAATTATTTTTGAAAAACATTTCATTACTGCCAGAGAATGCCTTCCTTATGAACTTGTTGCCTTATTCCTCTTTGTGTTGTAACATTCTGCTCTGATTATGTTGTGTTGCTATATTATTTATTTATTTAAAAGCTTGTGCTATGTATACTTTTTATATTTCTTGCTTTTGATGTATGAATGACTTATTTTTAAAATACTGGTGTAAATCTTTTATTTTATTTTGCTTTTATTAAAATATATGTTTGAAACAGTTTGTCATGAGTTGTGCTTGAACAGTGGTGTACAGACACTGTTTACCCTGATTTTGTAATCTGTGCAATATGAAATCCTAATACTGTAATCTGTGCAATATGACATCCTAATACTGTAATCTGTCCAATATGACATCCGAATACTGTAACTTTTCCAAATAAAGTCCTAATGCAGTAATCTATACAATATAAAATTCTAATGCTCTAATCTGTAAAACAGATAATCCTTGTTATTCAGTGTCTTAACCTGAAGACCTCTGGAGACCACATCAACACAGCATGTATATCAGATCACAGTGTCCTGGTCTCCATCTCAGTTTATGGTCTAACACAAACCAGTGAAGTTTATTTTTATGGTGTCTGTGTTCAGAACTGTTTTAACCCCCAACTCAACACCATAAAGTGTTACAATCATTTTCACACATTTTCATAAACATCATGTTTAGTGCACAGCTGCTCCTGTAGTTATAAGAAATACCAAGAGTCACCTGATGGGGGCACTATGACAAAATCTCAGATACTTCTGTCTCCTGGAAGATGAAGTGAAATATCATCAGTTTTCTCTTTTGTTTGTTGTTTGTTTTTATGACACTGACATTACACTGACTGATCCTCAGTTAAACATACTCACCCTTTTCATTTCTGTCATTTTACTGAAAAAAAATCATGTCTTTAATGTTTTATCTCTTTAAATTTTTGGCTTTGTGTAAAACCAGTGAAATTATTTCTAAAGCATTCCCCCTGACCTGAGTGTGAACTCTATGTCAGTGTGTTCTAAGAGACCAAACTCAGGGTCATGTGACAGTGGAAAGATTCATGCAGTGGAAATGAGTAGAGCGAATTAGATGAGTTTTGACCACATGGGGGCGCTATTTTATTTTAACCTCTTCATGACTCCATCTACTGTAGGAAAGAAAAGTGCAGTTTGTCTGTATATAAAACAGTTTTCTGTATCGATTATTATTCTTGTCACATTTCTCTTACAGTTATGACAAAGTGTAAGTCAATGATTAATGTTAAAGGTGAGTGAATATCTGTGATTAGAGAAGAGAAAACTGATCCACATTCCTGTTAGTCACTGTGATGTGAAATTCCCAAACTAAATGTGAATTCATATTGTCCAGGATGAAGACACACCTTTCAAACAGTCAGAGCTCCATTACACAGTAACACACTTTGTCTTATTGTAACCATAGCCAGTCAGTAGAGTGCTGTGCAGTGAGTATACTAGCGACTGACACTAGCGTCCGCGGGTTTTAGCCTCTTTGCTAGCACACCCGACTCCCATCCCGAGGGTCGCTGGTTTGAGTCCAGGGGTAAACACAACATAGAGCGGTAACATTTTAACCTCCTTAAGGTTGATCCATTAGTGAATATATAAAATGGTGTCAGTATCTCTCTCTGTGCTGTTTTGTGATTGATGCTGTTTGATGCTGTGTTTGTTTCCTCTGTGTACAAAATTAAAAAAACAAAAGGTGTGAAAACAGTTGGTCAGTGTGACTGACTCCACATTTAGACTTCTGAAAACATGAAGTTGAAAACCACAGAAGACTTCAACTCTGAGAACCATTTACAGTTTTCACACATACATACACGCTTTTATCTTAAACGGTGTCATTTTCTAGAACCTGTGAACTCAGTTGTTATGTGAGGTCCCTCTGTCATGAACCAGACTGTTCAGTCAGTGAGAGGACCAGGATTCACACTGTTATTTTAAACAGATAAAATATGTACCTGGTCATTCTGTGTGTGTGTGTGTGTGTGTGTGTGTGTGTATGGATCTAATTCACAGAGAGAATGAGGAAAACATTGGTATCAGTCACTCCAGTATAACCATGTGAGTAACAGAAACTCTGTTGGGTTATTGACACACAGCAGTGTCTGTGGTTTATACCCAGCATTGTCCACCTCTCAGATAAACATCCGGCCAACAGTAGAGCCTGTGGTTGGAAAAAGATGATTGGTTACAGAGACTGACAAACATCTCACTGCTGTGTACAAAATAATGTTTATCAGAATACACCACGCCACTGTTTAAATAAACCCTTAATAAAGGTAAGGTGTTAAGCCAACAATATCAACACATTACTCTGTCTTTCACAAAACCCAGAAGAGACTCTCAGAAACTTAAAGGTAATTGTCCAGGAGCAGAAACTCTGGGCTGTGGTTTATGGAGAAATGTCCAACAAACAGGGCAGTTTGATAGAACTTATTCAGAGACACAGAAATGCTGGAGTAAGTCAACTCAGTTACACAAATCACAATACACAACTCAGCAGACAAGCTGGAGTCAGTCAACTCACAGCTACACACATCACAATAAAATAACATTCATATCTAATAAAAGAACACATCCAGTCTGTTGACAAACATTAACAAAGATTTAACATGTCAGTTTTATTGCTACTACAGTGGAAATTTTATACAATAAAATTTATACAATGTTTATACATTTTACAATAGCATTGCTGTTACATTTTGTTGTAAATACCTGAGTTCCAGACATGGTATATAATGTGTGAATGAATTAATTATGTTTCTGTGGAAATACAATCCTGATTATCAGGTTTATTTCAGGTCAGACTTAGTACTCCCCACAGCACAAAGTCTAACATGCAAATTACAAGGAAAACTTTTGGTTGGTGATGTTAGCAAGACCTGCTAAAGCAAAATGAGCCCCAGAATGCTGTTTGTAAGAGTTTTATTTGAACAAAACTAAATTTGTCTTTGAGTAAAATGAGTTAAATCTTACATCAGTGTTGGTCAGACTGTCTGTCATCCAGTAACCTGCACTGACAGGTGAAAAGATGCTGTATTGTTACCACATCAGTCAAGACAGAGACACTTAGACTTCAAATGGACTCCACAAATGACCCAGTGTCATGAGTTATGATAGTTATCAGAGGAAATGTATTGGAGAGATAAAATGATATAATTTCTTTAGAGATGGAGTTGGGTAGAAGGTGAAGAGACTTACAGTGTGAGGTTGTATAGAAGTTTTTGGTTCACACTAAAGTAAAGGCCTGTACAGAGACTGAGGGTTAGACAGGAAAAGCCCTGTTTCCGCTAAGCTATCAGACAGTGTTCATATAGGAAACACAAATCTGTCATAAGCTATCATTCATAAGAGTATGCGTGCTTGTGTGTGTGTGTAAAATCTTGTCTAGAGTACATGTTTTGCTGTTGATTTTAATCTGGAGAGAGATTTCTGCCTGAATATGATATGAATGTGTGTGTGTGTGTGTTCTCTCTGTATGAAGTGACTCTCTGTCTTCTCCCTGTCTCTAAATCTCCAGTCCAGTTCAAACTGGGATTCAGTTTGTTTTCACCAGCGTGTAGGTGACATATGTCATCTGGAGGGAAGTTTTGAAATCTGTTTATGAAAGAAAAATTCATTCAGTTCAAAAGTTCATTAGTGTATGAGAATGACAACTGGAAAAGAGTTTACTAAGAGTAGTATGAGACCCTCATTGAGGACCTATAGCACACACACACACACACACACACACACACACACACTTACCATCATTCTTCTGTTCTGTTTTAATATGATGTGTCTCTGACCTGTAGTGTATAAACAGTATAATGTATTCAGTTCAGTCTGTTTCTGATCTCTCATTCTCCATTGGACATTGTCTGTAATAATGTGTTCTCTGTATACAGACTGAATATTGACCAGAATATTGACAGACGCTTATTCTAAATGTACAGTATACAATACAAGGTTCTGAACTTATATTGTACTATGTTACAGTACTTTCGTATTGTATGTAGTGTGTGTTGTGTATATTGTATTGTATGTGGTGTGTGTTGTGTATATTGTACTGTATGTAGTGTGTGTTGTATATATTGTATTGTATGTAGTGTGTGTTGTGTATATTGTATTATATGTGTTGTGTGTTAAGTATATTGTATTGTATTGTGTACTTGGTCTATACATGGTGTGTTGTGTACTGTATTAAACTCAGTCTAGAAGAACATGAATAAGAATTTTACTGTAGAAGTTATAAATGACACATGAAACTAGAATCTCTGGGTGGTTTTGAATACAGTCTCTGCAATGATAAACACATTCATAATGATGTAAGAGAGAATAAAGGACTCACTCCATATTTCTACAGTAGAAGACCAGACCAACAGACACTGTCACTAGAACAATAATCCCCCCACTGATGACTCCAGCGATGACTCCTCCAGAGAAGATCTCCTCTCCTCCTCCACTGACAGACCCATTCACTGCACAGAGACATGACAGACGTCTCACACAAAATCTCTTCAGTATGAAAACCTCACATCACACAACATACTAGAGACCCATTCACTGCACAGACACATGACAAACATCTCACACAGAATCTCTTCAGTATGAAAATCACACATCACACAACATACTAGAGACCCACTCCCTGCACAGAGACATGACAAACATCTCACACAGAATCTCTTCTGTAGGAAAATCATACTGAAGCAGATTTATCAAGCTGTCTTTAAAAATGCTTTTGTTTTAAATCCTTTCACCTGTTAAATGATGTTGAACTGTTGTGTTGAGTGAGGTGACACTGTTCCAGGCTGTGCAGGTGTAATTCCCACTGTGTGTGGAGTCAATCTTCTCTATGGAATATGAGGCTGTAGTTTCTCCTGTTTCTCTTCCATTCAACATCCAGATGAAGGAGGCAGGAGGTGTGGATTCAGCAGAGCATGTCAGAGTCACCTTTGACCCCACCTCCACCTCATTCTCTCCACTGATGGCTATGTTCTCTGGTCCATCTGAAACACAGAGGCATCATGGGATGGTGTTAATCTGTTATTCTATTCATTTCTATTGTCTCTATTATTCTATTTATTTCTATAGTGTCTGTGTTGGCGAATTCTCATCAGTAAAGTAAACGTGTGTGTGACAGTCAGATTATTTCTCCTTCAGAGCAGGCACCTAGTAAGACTTTGCTTTATATTGCTTAGTAGCCGCGATTTCTGGGTTCTCTCTTGTCCCTGTTGCGTGTAATTGTCCGAGTAGCCGCGATTTCTGTTTGCCCTGTATACTCTGCTGTCGTTTCCGTATATAATTTACTTCGTGCGCGATTCTTTCAGCGTTTGCTTTACCTTAGGTTCTCCGTCTGTTTAGAACTGTGTTCGCTGTCTGGTAGCGTTGTTAGCTCACTTTACTAGGGAGTTTGTATTGAATTCCTGTCGCATCAGCTGCCGAGCTGATTTGCATTTGTTTGTTACTCTCGGTCTCAGTCAATTTACGCTTTGCTCTGAGGGGGCGGGGCTGTAGCCAGCCCTTAAGCCGCGAACGCGGTAGTCACAAGACTCTTTAGGAATAGTGCTTCCGCCAAGCGGCAGCTGTAGCGGTCTCGTCTCCCTTGTCTCGTCGGACGAAGACTCGGTCAGACTAAGACAAGGGAGTCTACCTGCGGGAGTCCACCGAGGAAGGACATCGAGGAAGCCGAGACAACTGCTGCCTGTCTGCCGTACACTAAGCGATTTATTTTCATCTTGATTTATTTTATTCTCACTTGCTTATCTGTGTAATTGTGTCTCTTCCATACCTCCTAAAAAAACCTTGTCCCCCTCACACTAACCATGTGTCATCTCCCTATTCCTGTTCAAGTTTCCTCTTACAATCTCCGCAGGTGGCGTCCAAAGCATCCTCGTGGACGCAACCTGTCTAACCTCATCCATCCACCACGCTCTGCTAACACTGCTACTGGCATTTCAGGTGGTCTCTGGAACTGCCAATCGGCGGTACAGAAGGCCGACTTCATCTCCGCCCAAGCCTCCTTGATGTCCCTGCACTTTCTGGCCCTCTCCGAGACGTGGATCACACCGGAGAACACGGCCACTCCCGCTGCCCTCTCCACGGCCTTTTCCTTCTCCCACACTCCCAGACCCTCGGGAAGGGGTGGGGGAACTGGCTTCCTGATCTCCCCCTCGTGGAGATTCCAAGCAACATCTCTCCCTTCTATCTCCCCAACATCGTTTGAATTTCATGCTGTTTCTGTTTATTCCCCTTATAAACTACATATGACTGTTCTCTACCGCCCCCCAGGCCCTCTGCAGTCATTCCTAGATGAACTTGACATCCTCCTCAGCGCCTTCCCTGAAGATGGCACTCCCATCCTGCTGCTAGGAGACTTCAACCTTCTGAATTCTACTCAGTCTGACAGCCTACTCTCCCTCCTTCAGTCCTTTGATTTTACCCTCGTGGAGTCCACTGCAACACACAAGGGCGGTAATCAACTGGACCTGGTCTTCACAAGAGGCTGCCTAGTTCCTGATCTCACGGTCACACCGCTCCAAACCTCAGATCACTTCTTCATGTCCTTCTCTCTCTCGATCTCTCCCTCTCTGAAATCCTCAGCACCCAAGCTACCAGTCGCAGCTAGACGTAACCTTCGCACTCTCTCCTCTAGTGCCTTCTCATCTATGGTCTGCTCCTCTCTCCCACCTGTAGGAGCCTTCTCACTTCTCCCCGTGGAAAAGAAGTCCTCTACGGTCCTCTCTGCGCTGGCCTCCACCCTGGACACCCTCTGTCCCCCAGTCACCAAACCGGCTCGCCTCTCCGCCCCCAGTCCCTGGTTGACTGATAGTATCCGTGCCGACAGAACCAAACTTCGCGTGGCTGAACGGAGATGGCGGAAATCGAGATCCTCCAACGACCTGTCCCACTACCACTCTCTTCTTTCTTCTTTCTCCTCTACCCTGTCCGCTGCCAAATCTGCCTTTTTCCACTCTAAGATCAACTCTGCGTCCTCCAACACCCGCAAACTCTTCTCCACCTTCTCCTCCCTCCTTTCTCCTCCTCCTCCTCCTCCTCCCTCATCCCTATCTGCTGATGACTTTGTCTCCTTCTTCGAGAAGAAGATCAATGACATCTGCGACTCCTTCCCCCCTCCCCCTCCCACCTCGGATCCTGCACCCTCCCCCCCTGCTATCTTCTCCTCCTTCTCCCCTCTATCTGACGCTGAAGCTCTCTTACTTATCAAATCCCATCGTCCTACTACCTGTCCTCTTGATCCCATCCCCTCCCCTCTCTTTCAGGCCATCTCGGATGACATTCTGCCCTTCATCTCGTCCTTGATCAACAGCTCCCTATCTACTGGTACGGTTCCTTCTGCCCTGAAGAGAGCACGGGTCAAGCCACTGCTCAAGAAGCCCAGCCAAGACCCTGCGGATGTCAGTAGCTACCGCCCAGTCTCTCACCTACCGTTTCTCTCCAAAACCTTGGAACGTGCTGTATATAACCAACTCTCACCATATCTTCTGCAGCACAATCTCCTGGATCAAAATCAATCCGGATTCAAAGCCGGCCACTCCACCGAGACGGCCCTTCTTGCTGTCACGGAGGAGCTCCACTTGGCCAGAGCGAAGTCTCTCAGCTCTGTCCTCATACTCCTAGACCTCTCCGCAGCATTCGACACGGTCAACCACCAGATCCTCCTCTCATCCCTTGCTGGGCTGGGCTTCGCGGGTTCTGCACTCGCATGGTTCAAGTCCTATCTGTCTGACCGCTCCTACCAGGTCTCTTGGAGGGAATCGGTCTCCTCCACCCGCACTCTACACACAGGTGTCCCACAAGGGTCAGTACTTGGTCCACTCCTCTTCTCCCTCTACACCAGATCACTTGGCCAGGTTATCTCCACCCATGGCCTCTCTTACCACTGCTACGCTGATAACACACAGCTGTTCTTCTCCTTCCCCCCCTCTGACTCCCAGGTTCAACCTCGCATCACAGCCTGCCTAGCTGACATTGCCTCCTGGATGTCTGCTAACCATCTCAAACTTAACCCGGAGAAAACAGAGCTCCTGTTTTTTCCTGCTAAGAACTCCCCAGCGATCGACAATACAATCACCATCGAGGGATCTGCGGTGTTTCCCACCTCAGCAGCCAAAAACCTTGGCGTCACCCTCGACAACCAGCTGACATACTCCGGGCACATCGCAGCAGTCACACGATCCTGCAGATTCGCCCTATACAACATCAGGAGAATCCGCCCTTTCCTCACGCAACAGGCAACCCAGCTCCTAGTCCAAGCGCTTGTCATCTCCCGCCTGGACTACTGCAACGTTCTACTGGCTGGCTTGCCGGCCTGCGCCATCAGGCCGCTCCAGCTCGTGCAGAACGCCGCTGCACGCCTGGTATTCAACCTCCCTAAGCACTCTCATGTCACTCCGCTGCTTACTGCACTCCACCGGCTTCCGGTAGCTGCCCGCATCCAGTTCAAGACACTGGTGCTGGCCTACCAGGCCACAAGAGGCTCTGCCCCATCATACCTTCAGTCTCTTATAACGCCTTACACCCCAACTAGGACCCTCCGCTCCACGTCCTCCGGACAACTGACGGTCCCCTCACTCCGGGAACCCGGCAGCCGCTCCTCCCGACCACGCCTCTTCTCTGCCATTGCCCCGAGGTGGTGGAACGACCTCCCCCATGCAGTCAAGACTGCGGAGTCTCTTACCATCTTCCGCAGGAAACTGAAAACCCACCTCTTTAGAACACACCTGTCCCCCAATGCCTAACCTCCCTTCCCTAGAGAAAAAAAACAAAAACAAAAACAAAAAAAACAAAAAACCTTTGTCTTGTATTTCTGTTTGTAAAAGTATTCCAGGGGCGCAATGCGAAAGGGCAATTTGACGCTCAGTCTTATTATGATCTCTGTGGAAGGTATTAGAAATCCGACTGATGCACCAATTGTAAGTCGCTTTGGTAAAAAGCGTCTGCCAAATAACTAAATTGTAAATTGACACTCACAGTTGACAGTCATTGTGTAGGTTGCAGTGTCAGAGCTGACAGGGTTACTGAGTCTACACTGGTATTCTCCACAGTCTGATCTCCTCACTGGACTGATGGACACTGATCTCAGATCAGCAGAGAAGATGATGATATTGCTAGGAGACAGAGGTTGACCATCCTTCATCCATTCTGTGGTGATGATGGAGCCAGTTCCCTCACAGGTTAAATTACCAGAACTTTGATCTTCTATTAGGGGTTGTGCTGGACCAGTGAGGGAAACTCCAGATATTCTCTCTGTAGGAGAGAAAATAAAAAAGAGTGCTGGAGAGTCCAAAGAGTCCTGATATGCATACAATATTCTTCAACTCGACAGTGTGAGAGAGTGAGACATGTATCAGAGTCACTACTAATTACTGCCTTAAACAGGAACATTCAGGTTTATGGTTAAAAGAGTGGAGGACATTGAAAATACATGAAGTCTGACAGATGAAATGGGAAAACATTCCTTTGTTTCTACAAACGCATGTTCACATCATGACTGTTCTGAGGCTGAACTAACAACAACTAACTCTTCATTCACCATGATTTTAAAACTATCCACAATAACCGTTAAAACAGAATAAACACAGGGTCATGTTCAATCAGACAACCACAGATGTCAAATTTTGTATTGAATAATGTATCACACCTTCAGCAGCCACAAAGACACACAGAACTACAGGTGACTAAACCATCTAATTACAACAAGAGTCACACACAACTACTGACTGAACAAAGTCACACACAGCTACTGACTGAACAAAGACACACACAGCTACTGACTGAACAAAGACACACACAACTACTGACTGAACAAAGACACACACATCTACTGACTGAACAAAGACACACACAGCTACTGACTGAACAAAGACACACACAGCTACTGACTGAACAAAGACACACACAGCTACTGACTGAACAAAGACACACACAGCTACTAACTGAACAAAGACACACACAGCTACTGACTGAACAAAGACACACACAACTACTGACTGAACAAAGACACACACAGCTACTGACTGAACAAAGACACACACAACTACTGACTGAACAAAGACACACACAGCTACTGACTGAACAAAGACACACACAACTACTGACTGAACAAAGTCACACACAGCTACTGACTGAACAAAGACACACACAGCCACTGACTGAACAAAGACACACACAGCTACTGACTGAACAAAGACACACACATCTACAGACTGAACAAAGTTGCACACAGCTACTGACTGAACAAAGACACACACAGATACTGACTGAACAAAGACACACACAACTACTGACTGAACAAAGTCGCACACAGCTACTGACTGAACAAAGTCGCACACAGCTACTGACTGAACAAAGACACACACAACTACTGACTGAACAAAGTCACACACAGCTACTGACTGAACAAAGACACACACAGCTACTGACTGAACAAAGACACACACAGCTACTGACTGAACAAAGACACACACAGCTACTGACTGAACAAAGTTGCACACAGCTACTGACTGAACAAAGACACACACGGATACTGACTGAACAAAGACACACACAACTACTGACTGAACAAAGTCGCACACAGCTACTGACTGAACAAAGTCGCACACAGCTACTGACTGAACAAAGACACACACAGATACTGACTGAACAAAGACACACACAACTACTGACTGAGCAAAGTTGCACACAGCTACTGACTGAACAAAGACACACACAGCTACTGACTGAACAAAGACACACACAGCTACTGACTGAACAAAGACACACACAACTACTGACTAAACAAAGACACACACAGCTACTGACTGAACAAAGTCACACACAACTACACACTGAACAAAGACACACACAGATACTGACTGAACAAAGACACACACAACTACAGACTGAACAAAGACACACACAGCTACTGACTGAACAAAGACACACACAACTACTGACTGAACAAAGACACACACAACTACTGACTGAACAAAGTCACATACAACTACTGAACCATCTGATTACAACAGGAGTGTCAACACTAAAAGAACCAGAAAAGTCAGGATCTGGCAGTACCAGAGGGAAAAGCCTGGAAGAGCAGCCATTTTCTGATTTGAAAATAATACCATTTTGGACTGACATTCTGAAATGAAGAAAGCTTATTTTACAATCGTTATCGTACTTGACCTTTTCAGCAGAGGAAACCTGAAGTTTAACATTTCAACTTGGTGATATTTTGTGTCTTTTTCATTTAAACAGTTTTAAATCCCAGAATTCATTTGTGTTCTGAAGTCTGTGCCATCACTGTCCACTCCACCCAACACACAGTCTCACAATCTCACAGCATCTAACATCTACATCCTATGATGTCATACGACAAAACAATCTCACAGCATCTAACGTCTACATCCTATGATGTCATAGGATCAAACAATCTCACAACTTCTAACGTCTACATCCTACGATGTCATAGGATCAAACAATCTCACAGCATCTAACATCTACATCCTATGGTGTCATAGGATCAAACAGTCTGGCTGAAGCCAACAGAGTTACTGACAGAGTAAAGAAGCCAAATCTATTGTGGATATTTTACAGATGGATTTCTTTACACATGGGCTCTAATCTGGGGCCTCAAACCTCTTCTAATATAGAATCTATGGATTTTTTTCTAACCTGGGACCTAAGATGTTTTTAGGACCCTTTATTCATTTATATACTGATGATTCTGTTTTATACTGATAACCCAAGGGCAGGGCACATTTAAAGCAGTATTTTAAGGTTTTAAATACTTAATTATTAACTCATTTTGTTTACAAAACAAGATGACAAACAACTTAAAGTCAGGTTTTAATTAAGTTGGAAGAGACTGAATGAATGTTAGCGAAGCTTCTTTTGACTTTATTTGTGACCAAAGGTCACCAAAATGAAGACAGTCCATAGTGCCAGGACTGACTGGTCACACCTTTGCCATTAAACAACACAGACAAAGCACAAAGGAAACAATGGTATTAAACTGTAAGATCATTCTGCTGGAGAACATCAAATGTTGCCACACAACCAAGAAAACAAATCTTATGGGCGTTTTTTTTTTTTTTTACAGATAATCTTTTTGTTTGCACTTGGCCAGTTATTCACATAGATTTCATAAAAAAAATAAACTGAATATCAAACAGCTTATTGACCCTCTAGTTTAATGTTGTTCATGTTTTGAGTCCATGATGTAAATGTTTCTTACCAAACACATCCAGTGAAATTCTGCCTGTTGATTTTGGACCTTCAAAAGTTTCCTCTATGGTCACTGTGTACTCTCCACTGTCACTCACAGTCACACTCAGTAACTCTAATGAACCAGTGTGATTGTCCAGTCTGACCCTGTCACGGTAAGCAGAGTGTATAATGACACCAGCAGGGTCAGATGTAATAACAGTTGATCCATTAAATTTCCACTGGACATATATAAGTGGTTCTGTGGACACGACATTTGTTTTGAACAGAACGCGTCCTCCCACTGCTCCATACACAGGTCCAGGAGATAACAGAGCAGGACAAGTCAATAAGAGACCTGAGGAGATAACAGTGCAGGACAAGTCAATAAGAGACCCGAGGAGATAACAGTGCAGGACACGTCAATAAGAGACCTGAGGAGATAACAGTGCAGGACAAGTCAATAAGAGACCTGAGGAGATAACAGTGCAGGACAAGTCAATAAGAGACCTGAGGAGATAACAGTCCAGGACAAGTCAATAAGAGACCTGAGGTGATAACAGTGCAGGACACGTCAGTAAGAGACCTGAGGAGATAACAGTGCAGGACACGTCAATAAGAGACCTGAGGAGACAACAGAGAGATATTTTCACCATCATCACTCTAACTGATGACATAATGGTATTAGTTTAAATAAATCATTCTTCTCTGTGGTCTGGTTTCACAGTTATTATAATAACATTTGTGTAGTTATGATACATTTTATGTGCAAAACTGTCCATAAAACTTAACAGAATGTAGTCAGGGGACACAAAAACAAACAAACAAACAAGCAATAAATACATGCAAAACAAACATTTAAAATATGAAATAGTGAATTGGACACAATAAATATGTGAATTTAGAAAGATGAGTGAAAACAATATGCAAATACAGTGTACTGAAATTAGAATCAGTCACATTAAAGTCTGGACAGGACAAACATCATTCCAGGTTAGTTGGTGTGGTTACTGATGTTTAACATTTAGAGAAGATTGATTTAAAATTTACCCTGTTTCATATTTCACTACACATTCTTGCATCGCTTTCATAATTTTATAATCTTTTGTAATTATAGGAAACATGAATTAAATATCTTACCATCAACAATGTTTGGGATAATATGTTTTATTGATAATAGAAGAATCACGTAGAACTAAATGAAAACGCTTTATCAGAGTTTGTGTATATCAGAGACATGTCCCCACCACTCGGGTTAGCCAAAAGCACATGACTACATACACTTAACGACAGACCTTACTCTTAAAAACAAAAAGCGAGTCCTGTCTTTACTGTACGTACGTATGCATGCATGTATGTATGTATGTATGTATGTTTTTGCCAATTCAGATAAGTTCTAAAAAAAATGCAATGTAATAAATTGTAATGAATAAAGAGTAAATTATATTTTAAACAGCATCTGGACAATGTGTCAAGCTATATGCTATTATTTAATAATTCAAACAGCAAATATTCTAATATAATTATCATTAATCACACAGATAAACATAAATAAACAACCAAACATCCATCGTAAATTTAATCCAGCCTTTTCTAAAAAAAAAAAACAAACCTAAATAAATAGAAATTTAGCTACCCAACACAATAGTTAATCTGCATAAACCAACAAGCCCGTTAAAACTACCAAACCTATGTTCTATCCAATATTTGCACAGCGTTGGGTTGCCAAATAACATCGTCTGCAGGTTTTCTAACCCACCGTTTCCAGAGTGTGCATCAATTTATCATACAACAGCAGTCACATAGCCTGTTTGTGCCGTCTGGGCAGAAATCTAATTAATCTCGGCAAACTGTAGAATAAACAAGATGTTGATGTATAAACATCTTACAGAGATCTACCAAACCTCGGTTGTTATTGAGCGGCATGATGTCGGCTCAGCGTCCCACAAAACTTGCACTTGGTGGGCTGATACAATTTAGCCTTATTTGTTGATTTGTTTGTTCTTATCTGGTGTAATTTGTCCAGTGAACTCTTGCCTAGAATGGATAACAATAATCCGCAGATAGCGTAGATTAATGAGTCAAATCAATAACAATAAGTAGTAGCCTTATGGTGAACACGTGCCCTCTACATATAGCATGTATGCTTTGGAAGACAAAAATATTTTCTATGGTCAGATCTCAAGCTACCTGCAATGATGTCTGATCAAACTGGGCAAATGCGGACTCTTTCGGGACGCTCTGATCTGAACAAAAACCATCCGCGTTGGTGTGGAACGCTCGCTGGAGAGTAAGTGGATCAATTCCTTCTCCGCGACACCCTCAAAGTTCCCGTTAAAACAGCCTTGTGAAAAACTAGGATGGCTCCGACGCTCAGAGGAGAAAAAAAATCTGTCTCAGTCACTTTGTATCTTAGTTGTCATAGATTATATGTGGACACATGGATATAACACGCTTTCAGAACGTTCGCGCGGATGTGAGCAGACACTGGACCGATTTCTGTCCGACTACAACTGGTCGAGTCTGATAACCACCGAGTATAAATCGAATCCATGTGGTTAGGTTTTCCATAACTCTGTCACATATCATGTACATATTACGTTGTATAACTTTGATTACGTGTTCCGCGCATAACTAAATAGCAAACTATTAACATGATCAACTCCACATGTGAGCTACAGCTGGTCTGTAACTGATAAAATCTTAACGCACCATGAAGTCCTGGAGGAATTCTGTTGCGGTTTTATTTTGATACCATTCACAGTGTGGAAACAGGCGGTATTGCCAACGATCGTGGAGATCATGTTAGGCCATATCAGTCTAAATAACCATACAGTTGCGTAAATATAATAGTATTTCTTACCATTAAAGCAAAGCAAGGAAAGAATCAAACACTTGACGTCAAAGTCCATTCGGAGTGATTACACTGGAGGTTTACTTCCGACCAAGTGTCCTGAGTTCCTACCCAGTGTTTAGCTTGTATTTTCTCTCTTAGATATAAAGGTATGACACGCGTAGACAAGAACCGCTAGTCCTTACTGCCTCAGCTGACAGTTCCTGATGGGTAAACCAGAGTTTTATATGTACTGAGAATCAAAACAAACAAAAAACTTCTTAAACTTTTAAGAGGGAACTCTGGACACGATGACACAATTTGGGAAGCAACTCGTTGTTCTCGTAGTTGTGTTTCTTTAATAAAGATACTCAAAATTACATTATAAATCATTGACTCATTTTCATAATAAAAAACAGTACAGTGCCCCCTATAGGCTTTATTACTTTTTTATGCACAGTTAAGTTTGGTACCGGTATGTTTACCCTGCAGACCACTCAATATCACCGAATACTGAATTAATATTGATAGTCAGGCGTATCTGTGTTTAAGGGGAAACATCTGTGTTTAAGGGGTGACATCTGTTCGCAACAGTTATAGCCAGTATTAAATTTGCAAACATTATTTGTCTCGATCAGAAATGCCTGGAAAGTACCATTCAAACATTGAGTCATGGATCCACTTTTTTGCTCACTGGTATTCCTCAGTGTAGATGATATGGAATGCAGGATTACTGACTAATTAAAACTTCCTTTACGAAACCGAATGATGAATCTCCCTGTAATACACGATTTAAAGTGACATTAGAATCAGGTCTGGATTACACTGCCCTCATGTGGTTCATTATGTGAAATTCACTCAGCGTTTGGACTAGTGCTACAATCAGTAAGTACACAATATTCAAACTGTAAATAAAATTACTCCTAGTTTTTTTCTGGAAGAGGATTTTTATTATTATTTTCCGAAATCTTTTGTCTTTGTAAAAGAAAGTGAGTAAACTAAAGGATGGTAAAAAGTCACAACATTCACATTCAGTTTCTCAACACCAGTGTGTCTCTCCACTTAAACAATGAGCAGCCTTTAACTGAATACATTAACAGCTCAATAAAGTATTTCCTCTGATATGCAGGATAAGGAACTCAGTCTTTTTTAAACTATTTCATTCAGTGTTCAAAATAAGAGGGAACCGGGAATCTGTGCCTCCTTTCAGAGATGAGGGGGGTCGCTGGCGGGACGTCATCTCCACGTCAGATGCTTGCAGAATTCCGGCTCCGAAGTTCCCGAGAAGTGAAGATGTAGGGAGGCCTCTTTCTGAAGTCACGACAGACTTGGTTCAGTGGTGTCTGAGATCAGACACTTGGGTGTAGGTGATGGCAAGGTTCACTTTTGGTGCACTTTTAACTGGACAAACACGTTACCACATCAGGTAAGATCTGCAACATGCAACGATGAATAGTTTCACATAATCTGTTACCCAGGTGAGTGGGGGAGTGTTCAGTGACCATCAAAACTGGCTATGCATTAGTGACAAGTTACTCATGGCTGACGGGACCCTTAATGAACTGTCCATTCTATGATGCCTGTTAAGATTTTTATTTTCATATGAGGCTAAACAAGCCTTGGTATGTAATTACCTGTTCCAGAGCTCATTGTCACAGAGATTTGTGCATCTGGAACAGAAGAACATAGCATAGAACAACAACCAGTAACACATTTACCATGTGTGCATCACCCATTTTTAGCATCGCCCATTTTTAAGTTTTCTCTGATCAAGTCGGCTATATCGTCTGGCCTAATGCATTGTCAATTATAGTCTGTGTGCAGAGAGATGTGTGATAGATGTAGGTTACTTTATAGCTCAGTAATGCAGATTATTGACAGCCAGGGCATAAGAGGACCTGCACCCTATGGTGTGTGCATGTGTGTGTGTGTGTGTGTTTGTTTAAGAGAGAGAGAGAGAGAGTGACAGAGAGAGGGGAAGAGAAGGTGGAATGTGGACTAGTAATCACAGCCTAGCTTATCACATGCAATTTGGAGAGCCTGTAACGCAAAGCCTATGCACGCAATGTTTCTGTAAGTTACTCAGAACACCGCTTTGTCACTTTTTGACCCAACTGGCCCAAACCCGTGATATATTCTAGTAAGTTTACCCAAACCCATGGGACCCGTGCACCACTAGTAGGTAGGGGTCAAGATTAGGGGTGTGGGCTAGTTTGTGGCTTATGAGGGTAAGGGTATCACTGAAGAGGTGTCTTGAGGCCCTTCTTTGAAATAGTAAGAGGGTCAGCAGACAATTCATTTTGACTTTGTTTGAACACAGTGAAAAAGAAAAAACACAGTATGACTAAATTATTTGAAGTGTGGTGGAATTTACTATATATGTGAATACACTTCAGAAGAAATAAAGTATGACTACTGTAAGATACAGTACCCCACTTATAATGCCAGCACTCACCATGTGCAAGAAACTTCAGGAGTGCCCAACAGCTTATCAATGAACAAAAGGTCAGTGCCCACACAATAGAATCTTCACACGTTTGTCCAAGACAAGATGGACTGATCGTCAGCAAGGTATTAGAAAGAAAAGTTCCCTTTGATGATAGTGTGAGATGCTGCTGAACTACCTCCACCATAATTGACTGATCGAGCGTTGAACCAGCACCTGTGAACTGTGAACAGGCAAATGTACAACAAACATGGAATTATGTCCCTATCCTGATGGCTTTTGGCTGCACAAGCACCACCAAGACTGGATCAAACCCAGAAAGCATGAACAATGAGAACCGACTTTTTCTGCAGGTCATAAAGGGAACCCAGTGCAGCGCAAGCGCATGCCTCAGTGAACTGAAGTCTTACAGTCCTTGCAGTATCTTGCTTGTTTCACACAATGTCTGCAGTCTGTAGATAGTGATAAATCAAAACCATTACACCAGCTCATGGGGCATGTACCACACAACAATGGTTGTAGTCAGGGGTCACCAACAAACTATTCTAGATCAGAACTGCCAGCAGGTCAGACCCACACAACAACAGTATCAGACCATCATTTCCACTCAAACACAGACCCACACAATGCTGTACCAGAACCAAAGACACTATCAGCATGTCAAAGAGGTGTTCCTACCATACAGCATCTAGGCCTGTGCTTGACTGACATTAAAGGCATAGACCACCCAACAATCTAAATTTGTCAGCTGTTTCTCACTATGAAAATAATCTAATAGAAAAAATAAATCGACATTCCACATCATCTCATTCAATATTCTACACTGAAGATCCTGTACTGGTCCCAATATCAAAATGAAGGGATGAGACAGGATTTAGTCAGTGGCAGCAGTGGGACAGTTTTGAGGACTGGTGCCCTGTATTTAAAACCAGTAGTGCTTTTACTACTGTCAACTCTCCTATGTCACCCACACCTCTCTGCTTGTTACCTGACATCAGATCTGCCCAGGCCCCAGTAGCCAGGGTTTTGTGAACTTGACCCTACCTGTTTGTTTACTATGATTTCGATTATGATTTCAAAAAATAGCGTTTTGTATTTGCATTTGTATCCATTCTCTCTCATTTCATGACAGTTATAACCTTAATTTTATTTTATTTATTTGAGATTCTGAACCCAGTTAAGTTACAGTTATTCTGAAAAACTATGTATAGTTCTGAGCATTAACCTAGAAACTGTTGAGAATAACTCTTCATTAGCATTAACAATATTTAAAATATCATGAAAGTAACCAGCACAACAAATCTCTTTGAATTTAATTTTCTTAAACCACCATATTCAGTTCCTGGATCATCACATTAAGTAAACTATAGAATGGTTTACCACATACTCAGAACAGAAACACAAATCTCAGTGTTTATTATAACAGCTAAATTTAAAAGGTACAGAGTGAGTTGACTGCTAAACAAACCTGGCTTTGCATTTTCGCCACAGACACGTGTGCATATACGCATGCGTGCACACACACACACACACACACACACACACACACACACACACACACACACACACACACACACACACACACAGACACTACACAAACGCTACTTAACCGGACGTCCTCACATTACAAAGCTAAGTAAAACATCTATGGTTTGTTTTAAGTTAATGAGTGAAATTATTTCGTAATGATGCATGGTTTCATTTTTCTTTTATCGTATACAGACTCCACCATGTGAATAAAATGGTTGTGCTGTCTGAGTTTGGTTCTTAGTGATCTGTCATCCTCAACTGTCTGAGTTTGGTCCTTAGTGATCTGTCATCCTCAACTGTCTGAGTTTGGTCCTTAGTGATCTGTCATCCTCAACTGTCTGAGTTTGGTCCTTAGTGATCTGTCATCCTCAACTGTGGTAATTTACTTTGATCTGTCTATGGCCTAATGGTCTGGATGGTGCTCTGATCACTTGTCCAGCACAGTGTTTGTTGTGCATGAGGACTAAGGATTCTGGGCTGCTGTGAATCACTCTCTGAGAGAGAGAGAGAGAGAGAGAGAGAGAGAGAGACAGAAAGAGAGAGAGAGAGAGACAGAGACAGAGACAGAGAGAGAGAGAGAGAGACAGACAGACAGAGACAGAGAGAGAGAGACAGAGAAAGACAGAGACAGAGAGAGAGAGAGAGGGAAGAAACATTCATCAGTCTCTGAAGGGTGTAGTAAATGCTTGCTTGATGCAGCCGTCAGATAGTCATAGATATAAAGTTACTATATAACAGATAAATACCATAAAGCATATAATATGGTTTAGTCACACTGTACATGTGGATTTGGCAAATCCAAACCACTTACACTTTATTTAAGGAAAATCTTTTTTTTTGTTACACTTACCTGTTCTTCCTTTTCAGACATGCTGTGCTCTCTTTGCATTAACATTAGAGTGTGGGAAAATGAAATGTAGGTTAGGCTTTGGTCTGTAAATACATAGGATTAGGGTTAGGTTTGGGTTTTCCATTACCAGCAATGTATGAACACAGTCATAAGAACATGAACATGAGTGTTTGAAAAATACCAAATATACAGAAGTGTCACAATCTTTTACAGAAAAAAAAAACAGAAGCAACACAGATTTTCTTCCATTATATAAAGGAAAAACAAGCTTATCTCCAAAGAAATCCCATCTCTCACAAAAAAAAAATATTCAACGTGTCTAAATTATTTTAAGATTGGTGGAATTCATTGTGTTTGTTGACTAGATTAGAGTTTGGTAGAAATTAACTATTATTATACACTAGCATAAAACAAACTGTGCCTTGGAAGAGTTCCAACTTTGCAACTCCAGGCAAGAATGAAAGGATTGTACTATAGCACAGATCTACACTTGTCCTGTGGGTTGGCTTTTTTCTGCACTAGGGCTTAGAGAGTCTTTTGCTGTGGGTGTTTGTGGGAGAGCATCTCATCTCCTCTCATGTTTTACCAATTAACCTCCACTGTATTTCAAAGTAATCATTTAAGGTAAACATGGCAAAACCAAACCAGAAACTTTCACAGCTCTGCAGTTCAATTGCAGTTGAACTGCTGGAATTCTGTCTATATCGATCCCTGGGAGATATCTGCTACTTCCGGCACAAACAACGTCCACCAGGAAAAGCTGATTTGATTGACTCAGCACCTGAAAAAACCATGGGGACATTTCAAAAAGGTAATGTAATGCAGATTTCAACTTACCCCCGTATTGACGCTGCACAAGTTTTTGTTTTCACAGCAAGATATGCTGAGTTGAGTCTCTGTATCTTGAACATGGTCTGCTGGCTTCTATGGATTTGTTTTGCTAGGAGAATGAAGCCACAGGAATCTTTTGTTAGGAGGTTCACTACTTACTCCGAGTTAATTTAACCAAAGGTTACCTGGATAAACCAGATACCTTGCTTCGTTGTACAGGCCCCTGGAGTTCGTGTTGTGTGTGTGTGTGTGCGTGTGTTCACTGCTCTAGTGTGTATGTGCTCACTGGTGTCAGGATTGTTTAAATGCAGAAGCTACATTTCACTGCTCACTACTCTAGTGTGTGTGTGTGACAAGAAAGTAGGTTTTTTTATTGCAAGATGAACAAAAATGTGAAATAGGTACAAAAAAAGTTACATGCCTACAGGCTAACATACAGAAATATCTTCCCTGAGCAGCATAGTAGCATTTTCCTTAACAACAAAGAAATATATTATTACTATTGTATAAAAGGGCCATTAGTTGGGAACCTCTGCCTCAGAAGACAGTGCTTAAATGGTTGTCCAAGGAAAGTAGAACACAGATTTACATATACTTACATAATTTCATAAAGTAATCATTTAACATCACCATCTATATTCAGTCAGTTAACCTCTCAGTATTTTTCCTATTTAAACACAAGTCCTTTCAGTCAGTTAAATATTTCACACTACCAATTTCAACGTGTTAGATAACCAATGCATTGTGCAAGTTCTGTATTTTTCCAGCAGGCTGGCAGAGCTCCCCCTCCCCCCGATGCACCCCAAAGTCAACAAGTTGCACGTACACCAAAGACCGCACCCATAAACTTCTCGTCCAGGTCAGGATTAGCCAGCTGACCTGTCCATCCAGGCTGCCCTCTGACCTTACGACCAATAGGGTTAAAGATACAGGTCAGCATATATAAGACTCGCATCCCCCCCGATCGTCAGATCAACCCCCACTCCGGAGAGAAGAAGTCAAAACCTGGACAGTTTACGTTTATGCGGTGTGCGTCAGTGACGATTCGACCACACACACACACACCCACACCAGACCATACCATACCAAACCCCCTCCTTTGTAAGTTCAAGTGTGCTCATGTCGTGCTGTGCGTTTTAATAAATATTAAAAACCCAAACTGGATGCTTGGATTGTGTTCTGACCGACACCCTACGGTGACAGCAAGGTCCCTGAAACAGCGCAAAGGTACAGTGACACAGGGAGCAGCACACCTAACACTGCAGTCTCAGTCATCCTCCTTTTCAACTATATTGTGTAAATATATTATAACAAAGAAGTCCATTTTTGACAGGGCATTATTCAGTTCCTGGGCCTTTTTTTTTTTTTTTTGGATCAATTTAATACTTTTTACAAACAGGGTGAGGTCATTCATAAATGTAACAAACAGTGGTGTTTTTTTTTTTTTTAATTCTACATTTATGTAAATAAATGCCAAGCAATAAGTACAAAGTAATTGTATTTAATCAAGTGATTGTTTATTCTACCTCAAGATGTCCTTGAATGTACACCATATTGAAACTATCAAAGGCTTTGCAGAAGTCTAAAAAAAGTATAAGCCTTTGCCTTCAGTTAAGTATCTATAGTCCAATATATCTAGAACTTGTCTAATATTGTTGTGTATACTCCTTCCCTTAAGAAAGCCTGATTGTGTGTCACTTATAAATTCAGGTAGACAATCTTTTAGTCTTGTTGCAGCTGCATAGATAAAGATCTTATAATCTGTATTAAAAGGAGTTATAGGTTTTAGATTATCTATGTACCTTTTGTCTTTGCCTGGTTTTGGGATTAATATTATAATTCCTTGTTTCATAGTAGGAGTGCTTTTCTTTTTTTCCATACATTCACTGAGGGCATAAAATATCCTTCCAAAAAAAAATTGTAAAACGCTGATGTTAATCCATCTACCCTAGGGGATTTTCCAATTGATAATTTACTAACCTCTGAATGTAATTCACCAATTTGTAGATCAGCATCACATTTTTCTTTAAACGCTTGTTCTATTTTAGGAATATCTTGTATTTTATCCAAAAAAAAAAAAAATTGTACTGAGAGCTTATTGTTCTTTGGCACAGGGACAATTGCTGATTTTTTAAAGCAGGTGGGAACCATAGACTGAGCACCTCATTGAAGACAGAGGCAAACAACCCAGAGCACTGATCAGCACAGGATCTCTGCGAATGGCCAGGAATGCCATACGGGCAGGCTGCCTTCCTGATGTTCATGCGCTTCAAAGCCCTTCGAACCTTGTATTCCAACACGCTGATCATGCTCTCATCACTGACAGGACAGCTTCCCACTGCAGCGCTAATCAGCAGGCTAGTACTAGTGCGATCAGCCTCGAATCACGCACAGAAAGAGTTCAGTTCGTCAGCTAAAGAAGAATAAGTAATCTCCACAGTAGTGGATTTACTTCTGAGGTTGCCGATAGTCCTAGGGCAATGCCACATGTGTCAGGAGTCGTTCCTTTGGAGGTGAGACTCAGTTCTGCCTCTGTACCAAAGCTTAGCGGCTCTCACTACACATCGGAAAGCATAGCACGCTGCTTTATGCTCACTCATATCCCCCGATATGAGTCCGTCATTATATGCAGCCATGCGTGTGTTTCCTGCAGTTTGTATGGATTTATCCTCCTATGTTTTTTGGTTGGAATAAGTCCTTATAGTGATGGTGTGTGTTGCTTCCTTAGCCAACAAGCTAATGAAGCTAACTGCTACTTCTGCAAACTCGTTGACATCAGCTTCACAACCTACTTCCTCTGAGCTTCCTGTACTAGCCTTTGTTTATATGCCAGTGTTATGAAAAATGGCAGCATGATCTGATCTACGAAAAGCCGGTATCGGGTTTGCTTTGTAGTCCAGTGTGTTTGCCCCTCTAGTTGGACAGCAGACATGGTCTAAGGTTGGCTGTCCACGATAATGGCAGTGTCCAGATGTTTGTTTAGACAGACACTGAACACATGGTGGAGCTTAGATAGAGCCATACCTTCGTCTGCCTGAGGTGGGATGTACACAGCACTGGCGATGACCACAGTAAACTCCTAGGGCAGGTAGAATAGACGGCACATTATTGCTGGATGCTCCATATGACCCGAGCAGGAACGCAACAGAGTGGTAATGTTCCTGGGGTCACACCATTTGTTGTTCACCATGAAACAGACCCCACCACCTCTGGATTTTCAGCCTCAGTTGTTCTGTCCATCCGTAGAGCAGAGTTTTCCGATGGCGTTACAGCTAGGTTCGGGACTGAGGGGGTCAGCCATGTTTCGACAGACATAGGATGTTACAGTCCCTGATGTCTCCCTGGAATCTTACCCTGGGTCTGATATCGTCCATCTTGTTCTCCAGAGACTGGGCATTGTCGAGCTGGATACTGGGCAGAGGAGTACTTCGTGCTCTGTTCCTCAGTCTCTTACGAACCCCAGTGCGTTTTCCAATCATTTAGTTGATTTTTAGTGAATATCTTTCTGAAAAAATCCCTCTTAGATCCATGTAATTTGACTTTTCAACAAATTCTCATATGTGGTAAGTGACACACTCTAATGTGGAGCTACTATAGCCATCAGAAGGAGAAAGGTCATTTTATGGATTTTTTGGTGAATATTTCTCAAAGAAAGCTTCTAAAACAGGGAATTTCTTCTAAATATGTGTTGTGGGAAGTCGGTTACTTCGATTTGGAATTACTAGAAGGTTGAAGAGGTGTAAAGGTGATTTTATTCATTTTATTCAGTGAATATTTTTTAATACCAACTGGCATGTCAAAAAGCGAACATCCATGAAATGTGTAATTCTCAGAGGGTCTCTTACACCGACTGTCGAATATCCAGTGAATATCCCAGTCTAAACCCAGCTTTACCACGCTGTGTAATACACAGATGAAAATGGGGGATTCACACTGCTCAGCTAACTTTGTTAGGAACTTGATGAAGAGCTCACAAAACCTTGCTGCTTGGGCCGCCAACTTGAGCCACCAGCTTACTCCAGTAGTGAGTATCGTGCTTAGGTTACACTGAACCTTTGCAGAACAACACAGTGCATTATTAGCGTTATTATTAACGTTAATAACGCTCTGTCTCTCCATGCAAACACCACGCAGCACCACTACAAGCAGTACAGATCTGGCATTTCCGTGAAAATGTGTGCGCATACACACCGCAGATCAGGCTTTGGCCGCAGATCTGCAGGGCACTGCCGGCAAACCAGGCAGTTACAGCTAGGGATGAGCGGACAAAGCTTTGTGAGAGCAAAAACTGAATAATTAAATATAAAAAGGAATATGCTAACTTGCGGTGCATTACTCTTCCTTTTTTTTTTTTCTTCTTGATTGTGCCGAAAAAGATCCGAAGCATCGAAACAGCTTCAGACAGCGCCGTGACATCTGCTGGTTTGCGGAAATGATAGCAGCCATGCACTCGAGACTGCGTATGAAGAAGCATAGAACGTCTGCTTGCTTTCAGTTTCGATACTGAAATGTTCAATGGTCAACAAATGTTGTACAACAGGTCGAAATGTTCCACACTCGCCATCACCTTTCCACTTGTAATCTCCATATTTTAGATCTCAGTATCTCACGGCTCACTATGAAATACATGACCAGTTCTTTCACGTCCTCTTAAAGTTTAAGCCTTAAAGGGTAGGGGATAGCGTCAAAACAGAATCGGTGTTTCGGTGACGTACGAAGCTTCGGACGTCATCAGTCACGTGGTAATGATACAAGCTTATACGCACTGTTTCGAGCCAGTATACTTTGCCTCGGTGCCTTGAAATTTAACATCCCGTTATAAGTTAACTGAAACCCTACTGTGGAAGGTGCAAGAGCAGGAATCGTCCGGCATTTTACTTTGACAAGGGAAAAGCAGGGACATATCACCGTGCGTCTGTGTTTCAGGTAATAATTCTGCTTTTCAGACAAATAGTGGAACAAACACGGAACTTAAGAGGGATTACATCAGAAAAGCTATGTTTAGAGTGTCCGCTCACCCACCATATTGTCCAGTATAGACTGTAATGAATCAGCCATTTTGTAGTGCAGTTCGAATTCTCAACTATACATTTTTTCTCTATATTGTGAATAAAATTTACAAGGTCATGAGGTACACCAAATTGTGCTGTTGTGGGAGAGACTCCCCGGTCAGGGCCAGATGTGACCGAGTCCCTTCTCCACACTCAGAGTCCTACTTCTTCTTTTTCTTAATAATATAGTCTAAGTTTCAAAAAGCAGTCAAAGTCTTCAGGAGTCCAATGCAGTGTAAGTTTATTGCATTCAGCAGTGAACAAAATACAACAAACTGAGTCAGGTCCCGGGGAGTGACTAAAAATAATACAGAAACTCATGCACTTATATCTAGAATTTTACCTGCATGCTAAATCTAAGTAACCAATAAACGCATAATACGGTTGTATGGTAACATCCCTTACATCATCGGTATTTTGCATTGTCCAACCCATTTGCTTCCAGAAATTTCCCCAGATTTTCCCAGAATTCGTTATTCCATACGCCATTATTTCCGGAGTGTCCTTATTTGGTTAAATAAAAAATAATATTCAACCGTGTCCTCAGTTTACCTCGAGTACCCAACCGTATCCCCAATTTCACCCCAGACACTTTACCCTTAATGCAGGTGTTAATTATCAGGCGTTGGGCTAGCTCATGCGAACCGGATGCTGATGCAGCTGTATCCCAACCATTGCTTATGTTTTCTTATCACTATCCTAGATTTTACCCTTTTTATTTTGCCTTCATGTTTTGCTATCCTTGCATTTTCCCTTTTTGTTTTTGTACGCCGAGGACTTCTTCTGTTAACTTTCAACTTACAGAGGCCTTCTCCCATCTTAGAGGCCTTCTCTCATCTTAGAGGCCTTCTCTCATTTCTCCAACATTCCCCCCTTTGTGACTTTTAAGTCACATCATACCTGTGATATTTGTCATACAACGCATGCATAGTCCATTATAGTCCGTTACACAAAAAGTAAAATGAATTGTTATATAATGCAGCTTTGTCCCTTCATTCTGTTGACTATAATCGTCCCGCTCCGGCAGCAAGACGCTGTCCAAGGAACTTAAGTGATCACCTAAGCGGTGACTATCACTCGGAGGATTACAATCAGCAGAAATAACACGAAGTGGAAAACATCCCCTCCCTTTTATCTGGGAGTGGGTAAAAGCCACTCTGTGTTTCTATCCCTAGCATATGAGTTAACTATTTACATTGTAAACAGAGACCCTTTTCGGCAACGGCCAGATTCTCGGTGACAATTCTGGCTCTCTGAGCATATACAAACTATGATTAGTCAATTAAAATGTTTAACAACGATTACAGGGACCCGGCTCAAATGTCAATTAAACAGTTAACAAACAGACATCATATGTGATGTTTTTGGTTCTCTTCAACCCAGATACTTTGCGTATCGTAGAGGGTCATCACTGTGGAGAGGTTACTAGCACTTACGACGCACAGTGATGTGGATCTTCTCCCTCGATGACTCATTTTCCTCGTTGTTATTGTTTTCTGAATGGGATAGGGGAATCTCATTCTGTCTGGGACTTGACCGAATGAGATCTCTTCAGCCAAGATATGGCATGACCATTACTTCATGTCTTCTTCCTTGACGGCTGTGGGTATTGCCAATACCACCATATCTGGTCCTCCACATCTGGGTTCATTCTGCTTTCTCTTTGAACACCTTTATGTACGCCCATTCACCAGGCTGAATTCTCTGCAGATCTTCTGGAATATCTCTCCACCTTCCTTCTGTGGCACCTTTTACCTATCAAAACATAACTTTGTGTATGACAGTTAAATGTCTCGTATAGCTGGTCAATTCTCTTTCCAGTTGCTCAAGCGGCAGACCTTGATAGGGCCCTCTGAGGTAAAGCACAAGCATGGGTCGACCCGTAAGCATTTCATGCGGTGTTAGATGCGTTTGGTTAGTTTGCATTCTCGTTGCTCATTAATGCCAAAGGTAGTGCTTCTACCCAAGTCATTTTACCATCTGCACATATTTTAGCTATTTTTGCTTTCAAACTGCCATTTGCTTTTTCCACCATGCCCTGCGATTGGGGGTGGTAAACACACCCAAATTTCTGCCGTATCCCCAAAGCCTTAGTAACCTTTGCCATCACTTCAGCCACAAAATGCGGTCCATTATCTGAACTAATCTTATCTGGGATCCCAAACCTTGGAAACACCTCTTTACACAAAAATTTTGCTACTGAACTAGCATCTGGACCTTTAGTGGGTGTTGCTTCAATCCATCTACTAAACCTATCTATCACAACTAAAACATACCTTTTGCCCTGAATCCTCTCTATCATGTCTACATAATCAATCATGAGATGTCTAAATGGGCCATCTGGTGGCGGAATGTGCCCTATCGGGGCTGAAAATCCTTTCTGTTATTATACTGTGCACACACTTCGCAATCATGTAAAACACGATCCACCATTTCTGTTAAGTAAGGCGACCACCAAACCTTTTGGATGCGTCTAATAACTTCCCCCCTTGCGCAATGGTCTTGACCATGCGCATCATGAATTAATGTGTAGACAAGTGATGCAGGTGCTACAAAATGTCCTGCCGGACCACGCCATAGTCCTTGATTTGGGTCATCTTGTTTTCTTATTGCCCCACGTCTCAACCACACACTTTTTTCATATACACTGGCTTGCTCTTGTGCCTGAATAAGGGATGCCACATCCCCTGCTGGACCAACCTCTTCTGCTACTATTACCCCAACAAAACTTGAACCGACTGCTGCCTGCCGCGCTAATTCATCTGCAAAGTTGTTTCCCCTTGCCACTAGAGTATCTGTTTTTTGGTGAGCTGGGCACTTAATGATAGCTATTGCTTTAGGTAAGTGCATTGCCTTCAGCAGGTGGGAGATTGCCTCACTATGCACAATTGGTGTACCATCCGCTCTTAAGAAGCCCCTCTGCTTCCAAATATTACCATAAATATGGCACACCCCATATGCGTATGCTGAGTCAATGTAAATGTTAACACGTTTACCTGCTGCGAATTCGCATGCAAATGTTAACGCCTTAATTTCCGCCATCTGGGCAGAACACGGCTGATCAAGTTTCTGCACCTGTATCTGAGACAAAGAACTATTAGCTTTAAGTTCAGCAATGCCATAACCAGCGTGATTTCCTTCAGTATTTCTAAAGCATGATCCATCAACAAATAAAGTAAGGTCAGCATCTATAGGCTGATTAAACAAATCTTCTCGGGCCTTAAGGAAGGCCTCCGTGACCTGTACACAATCATGTGGTGTCCCTTGTCTGGTGTCACCATCCTAGATGCTGGATTAATAGTAGTACAGTGCTGTATATTCAATTCAGGTACTGACAAAATTACTTCATAACCAGTTTTCCTTGCATGATTTAATACAAAACGTGGACTGGTTAATAAAGCATGCATTTGATGGGACGTATACAATGTTACAGGATGTCCCATCGTGATAATGGAGGCTTTCTGGTACGCAAACGCTGCAGCTGCCAATCCCTGGTAACAGGGTGGCAATCCTTGCTCTACAGCATCTAACTTGACGCTATAATAAGCTATCGGCTGCTTACCTGTGGGTGTGGTCTGCATTAATACAGCACTGGCATATCCCCCTTTCTCAGCCACATACAAATGAAATGGTTTACTATAATCGGGGGAACCCAGGGCTGGAGCTGTTTGCAGCTCCCCCTTTAGGAGTTGAAAGGCAGCTTCCGCCTCAGCTGTCCACTGTAACGGGGCAGCGCTATTTACTTGGCCCGCTGCTTTAATTAAGGCCCGTAATGGAGCCACCTTAAAGGCATAATCATAAATCCACTGCCTGCTGTATCCAACCATGCCCAGAAAGGAGAGCATTTGCCCCACCGTCTGCGGTTGGGGTGCTTTGGTAATAGCCTCTATCTGTGAGGGTGCAATACACCTCTTATCCCCACATAACTTTTTCCCCAAATATTCCACTTCTTGTTTACATAATTGCAGTTTATCCTTACTTACCTTGTGACCCCCCCTTAGCTAATGCCTGCAACACTGCTACTGTGTCTTTTCCACATTGCTCTTTGGTGAAACTACAAATTAACAAGTCATCCACGTATTGAATTAGAGTACTGTCAATGCTTACATGCTGCAAATCCTCAGAAAGCACTCTGTTAAAAACAGTTGGACTATCACAAAAACCCTGCGGCATCCTAGTATAAGTATACTGCTGACTCTGATAAGTAAATGCAAAAAGATATTGTGACTCTAGATGCAGTGGTATGCTAAAAAATGCTGAACATAAATCAATCGCTGTGTACCACTGAGTACCTGGTGGAATGTTTGACAATAATGTGTGAGGGTCTGGTACAATGGGGGTCTCTGCGTCCACAATGGCATTAATCGCCCTTAGATCATGTACTAATCTATAATCATTCGAGTGCGGTTTCTTAATAGGAAAAATTGGTGTATTACATATACTGTTAGTTTTGACCAGGACTCCTGCCTGTACCAGGCCCTCAATGGTAGGCCTAATGCCTTCTATAGCCTGTGATGTAAGTGGATATTGCCTTTTATATTTTTATATGGTAAGTTTATCCCTGGTTTTAGCTTTATTTTTACTGGCTTTGCAGACTTAACCAGGCCTACGTCAGTCTTGTGCTTTGTCCATAGGCCATCTGGTACCTGCTGTAACAATGTTTCCTGCTCTACTGTGAGTGACATCTGTGTTATTATTCTCTTTTCTAGCAACACCCTTTCAGCTATGATCATGTGTCTTACTTGACATTCTAATGTACTGCTTGTCTGGTGAGATGTGAATTAGTGGATTATCAGTCAGAAGCCACTCCTGCACTTGTAATGCTTTTTTAATCATTGGTCCCAGTTCATGTGATTCGTGTCCCTCGGCGATCATTAGTGTTACGTGGGGTACTGAATCCTGAACCTGGAACCATTGCTGGAACTGTGCTGGCAGTGTCACGGCTGCTGCTGCTCCTTGAGGTCCTACATAAATGTCTTCGCCTGTAATGTAAGGTCGTAGTCCATTGACATCCTCATTCCAGCGCTCTTCATATTCTCTATCTGTTTGTTCCCCGTCAAACTTCATTGTACAATGAAGCGGTACTCTTGGATCATTTGCCTTTTCTAATTGGGCTTGCACCCAAAGTCTCCACAGCTTCCATTGTTGACGTAATGCTGAATCTTGAGGTATTATTCGTAACCAATATGCTACTGGGTGATCCATCCGTTGTTCTCCTATATTAGACATGGACATCATGGAGCTTACGATTTCCTCTGGAAAATCTACATGAACTCCATCTTGTGTGCACAATATTTTAGCCTTCAATGAGCACAAGATGTCCCTTCCCAAAAGGTTGGCGGGTGTGCTGGCTGAATAAAGTAATGGTGCAATGATTACTTTTCCGTTAATCATCATTGGAACGGGCTCAGTTAATGGTATAACTTGTGGTTTCCCAGAGAAGCCGACTGTTTTTACAGATGTCTTAGAGAGGGGGAGATATGAGCCTTCTTTTCCAATACATGAATGTGTTGCACCTGTATCCACCATAAATACGTGCTCCTGTTGACCAATGTTTACTGGTATGGTGGGTTGTTCCGTAGGATGCTTTGAAATGGCTGGTAGTATCGGCTCCCCCACAGGCTTCTCTGGGCCCCCCTAATATGACCACTCTGCAGCAGGGCCTGTCCATGGGTTGGTTGGACATTCCCTACGTCTGTGTCCTACTTGATTACATCCCAAGCAGACTTCACTGGCTTGTTGGCCTGTTCCTGTTGGTTGCCATTGAGCTACTTGTGGTGGCCCTTGTTGTGTCTGCCAGGTCTGAGCTTGCTGTTGCCATTGCGCTACCTGAGGCGGCCCCTGTTGTGTTTGCCAGTTCTGTGTTTGTTGTTGCCCTTGTTGTGGATTTTGCTGATAATATCCATTATTTTGTGAGGCAACACCGCCTGGCGCCTGTGAGGGTCTGCCTCCTGCCGCTGCCGTCCTCTGTGGAGGCATTCGTCGTCTTCCCCGACCTCCATTAGGCCTTTGTCCATAACCTGACACAAATACCTGCACCGGAGCAGCAGGTATGGTTGTCAATGGGACCGTCGGTTGACGGACTTGTGGCAGTGACGGCTGTTGTATTTGTGGTGGTGGTTGTATTTGTGGTGGCGGCACTGGCGGTTGCGGAGCAGATGTCACCTGTGTCACTACTGGAGCTTGAATCTTTTCTTCTTTCTTTTTATTTTTTACATTCTTTACAAGCTCTCCTACCTGCAGCTGTGTCAGTTTGTTAGTCAGCTGCCTGGCTTCTTCTTCTTGTTTCCTCTGCTCCTTCCTGTATTGTTCCACATGATGAATTATGTGTTCTGAAAACACTGGCCATCTCATCTTCATCAACCCTACCACATCCTCCAGTTTCTGCTGGACTTGAGATGGCATACTCTTTTTGACCATCATTTTGAACAAACTCTCAGTAGTAGCATTTGCATTCCATGGGCTTCCTGTCTCTTCTTTCCATTTTCGCTGGAAGTTGTGTAAAAATCTTAATGGGTTTTCATCATCCTTTAGCCTCTCTTCCTCCAGCTTTGAGGGATCCATTTTTTCAGGATATTGTTTTCTCATAGCTGCCCAAATAGCTGTTCTGTAGAGATTAAAGCTCAGGTGGTCTGAGCTGTTACTTCTGGTGACCAATGGCACCTCTGCTTCTGCAAATATATCGTTAGTTATCTGCTTACCAGCTGTATACATCAACAGGGCTTTAATGTCACCCAAGGCCAACTTTGATCCTCCCGTGTTCTCTTCTAAAGCTGTTATCCATTTGCTTGCTCCTTCAGTTAGTGGGGGCAGTTTGTTAGCCAATGTCTGCATATCCATGAATGACCAGGGTACATACTGTTCTCCATCTCTTTTGACAATCAGTGGATACATGTCACCTGACCTCTGTTCTTCCATTCGCTCGTCACATCTTGGCCTCATGTGTCCTCCACTGACTATCAGTCCACTTCTTAATGTCATTCCTTCCCCTAAACTCAGGCTACGGTTGTCCTGATCACGTGGACTGATCCGCTCCTCTGTCTGTTCAGTCATTTTGCGCAGCTCTTCCTGCAGCGGTGGCTGTCTCCTGTTTCTTGCTCCTTCCCTCTTACAGGCCTCTTCCAAGTTTTCTATATGCACTTTTCCAGTGATAATTCTCTCTGTGAATTTTGGCCTTTTTTCGGGCGTTGATGTATTTCCCATCCCATAACTGCTTCCATGCATGTATCCCTTTGCTATTTCTTCAGCAAACTCTGCCCCGCGTGCAGGTGCGAACTCAACATTTTCATTATCCAATAATGGCGACCTCACTTCAGACCGGGGCTCCTCTGTGTCGGTCCTTCCTGATCGCTCTTCCCCATATCCACCAGTGAGAGGCGGTGTATCTTCCCATTGACTGGCTTCCTCCTCCTCTCCACTGCTCCACTGGATGAGTTGATCTGTGCCTGCAGGGGCTTGTGTGCATCTTGGCCTGCCCTGTTGTGATATCTGAGGCTGTGTATGTGTGCCTGTGTGTGTGTGTGTGTGTGTGTGGGTGTGGGTGTGTGTGCGCACCCTCCCAGGTGTGAGTATGTCAGCTGAGTGTCCCTTAAATCTAACTGTTCCGGTTACGGGACCTATCTCTATCTCTCCCTCAAGCTTTCCCTCTTCCTGCGTCTGCACAGGCAACATTGGATACATTCCAGAGTGAAAGGATTTTTTCCCATCACGATAAGGTGGGGGTGTTATTGGCCATGTTGGTGCTGTGGGCCCTAACTGTATCTCTGTTGCTCTTTCTTTCTCCTCACTCACAACCTTTTTGTCCATATTTGGAACCTCTTTGACTGTGCCAAGTGTCCCTTTAACCCCTTTACCACTTTTAGCACGCATCTTTATTCCTTCCCCCATAAACCATGCCAGCACCTCCCTCTCTTTGTGTCTTTTGCCAACCCTCTTATTACTACTGTCTTGAGCCTTGTGGTGCTTTATGTTTACCTCTACTTCTAAACATTTTGACACATCAAATGTTCCCTCAATCGGCCACTGCAGTTTACCACTCGTTCTTTTATTCCACTTTTTCATGCATCTTAGAATCTGATTTTTGTGATGTGGATGTTTCTCAATTATAATTTCTCTTGGCATAATTATTTCTTTTGCACCCAGCATTATATCCATTAATTTTCCTTTCTTCCTTTTTTCCCCGAATACTCAGATACCCTTATATGAACCTCTATATATTTCTAATCTTGACCTACGCAACAACCTTTCTCACAATTTTAGGTTTTGTTTTTCAGTTAACACCAAAACTAATGCTCTACCTCTCGGAGCCGTCTGGACCAGCTGCAGATCTAGTTATATTAGTCCTTGATTCTATTTCCCACCCAACTCTACGTGGATCACTAGCTATCTACAATCTAAGATTAATCAATTAGAAATTTTCTGGTACCCCCAAAAAATTAATTTAACAGTAGGGCTACAGTGCTGTCGGGATTTTTATTTTTATTTTTAACAAAGCCTCTCTATCATCAGCTACAAAGCGCTTGCCTCCTTCAGCCTCCACTACGTCACAGCTCATTCAATGTCTGGGAACTCTGCCTGCTCCTGTCTTAAATCTTCCTCCTTAGTAAGTTGCTGTCACTTCAGACTGATAAGCTGCTCATCCTGCCTGTACACAACACCAGCTGATTCTTATATTTCACTCTTCAAACAACTCAAAAAATTAGTATCCCCAGCGTCTTTATATCATGTTCCTTTTATATTCAATTATCCAAATAAGTGCGGCAACCCACAACAGCATGAAGGCAATCACAAACAAAGACAAAAATACTTTAGTGCCGTTATACGTATGTTGCTTTATTTTCATTAATTCTTCATCATAAACATTATACATATGTGGCCAAGGAAACAACAATGCTTAGTATTTTTCGTTATTCGCTCATCCGTTTATTCTTTGATGCATGCACATGGACACGTACTAGCCCGAAGACTACTTCTAAAACATTTTTCACATTCCCGTGCCCTGAGATGCCAAAAACTTACTGCATGCTTTTTACGACAGAACTTACATCTTACGCTCTTATCTGCCCTATGGATATCGTTATGTGGCACCTGACAAAATGGATCTAACACAAACCCCCTTGGATAATAATTATACAAGACTGTCAATTCCCTTTCTGCTGCCGCTCCCAACGTGCTCCAAATAAACAAATCTCCTACATATACTTTCACTATTTCCATCCACTCATTTCTCCATCTTAATCCTATACCCACATGCTGTGATGCTGGTATTAAACCTCTAACTGCGACTTTCATTAACGTAAACGTTAATTCTCCTACCCTATAACTCTCCTCAGTTACCAACACGCGCAAGTCTGATTTTACAATCAGCTCTGACCTGCCTCTCCCAACCTCCTCTATCACCCACTGTCTCCACTTTCTTATCACAAATGACTCACTTTCCTCCCACTCTGTCATGTAATCTAACAACTTACCACTTACTCTCTACAACTTTCTACAACTTTCTACAACTTTCCCAGCAAATACACTGTGCATATGTGTGATAACGTATATCCCCACAATGCGGACACGCCGTTGCTTTAGCCGGTCCCTCGTATTTAGGCAGATAGTAGTGTGCGTACTCTTTCCGACAGTGCAAACACGTAGCAATACTTAACCAAGCCTCACCCCCTCTCGGTTCCTGGACAGCTGTACTCTCTATATCAACAGACCGTGTTTTTGGGTAATGTGCCTCTAACAACCTCAATTCTTTCTCTGCTATTCTTCCATGCGTACTCCAAATTACATAATTCCCCACATAAACCTTTATTATTTCTATGACTCTGTAAACTGTACTCCCTTCACTGTTTATATCTTCTTGTGAAATTGGCAGGATAGCTTTTAAATTTACTCTAAATGTATACCTTTGTTTGATGATCCTAATATTATTTACCACAATACTCTCCTCCTGATTAAACCTTATTAAACATGTTTTTGTACAAAAGGTTATACATGGTACCTCTGTGCACCCTGCTTTTTCAAATATCCAATCTCTTAATTTACTCACCACATAAGACTCATTTTCCATTCATTCAACTCAACCATACAATTGCCGGCACATTCACACTCACTCACTCCCCCAAGGTCACCGTCCTATAAACCTCTTAGCAGCAGCTAGACTGCCGTCCCTCACGGGCCCCTTAGCAAGTCTAGTTTTAACAGACAAACACACAAATGCTGCCGTCCCGTAGGCCCCTTAGCAGCAGCTAGACTGCCGTCCCTCATGGGCCCCTTAGCAAGTCTAGACTTGACACACAAATGCTGCCGTCCCGTAGGCCCCTTAGCAGCAGCTAGACTGTCGTCCCTTACGGGCCCCTTAGCAAATCTAGACTTAACAAACAAATACTGCCGTCCCGTAGGCCCCTTAGCAGCAGCTAGATTGCCGTCCCTCACGGGCCCCTTAGCAAATCTAGACTTAACAAACAAATACTGCCGTCCCGTAGGCCCCTTAGCAGCAGCTAGATTGCCGTCCCTCACGGGCCCCTTAGCAAATCTAGACTTAACAAACAAATACTGCCGTCCCGTAGGCCCCTTAGCAGCAGCTAGATTGCCGTCCCTCACGGGCCCCTTAGCAAATCTAGACTTAACAAACAAATACTGCCGTCCCGTAGGCCCCTTAGCAGCAGCTAGATTGCCGTCCCTCACGGGCCCCTTAGCAAATCTAGACTTGACAAACAAATACACAAATGCTGCCGTCCCGTAGGCCCCTTAGCAGCAGCTAGACTGCCGTCCCTCACGGGCCCCTTAGCAAATCTAGACTTAACAAACACACAAATGCTGCCGTCCCGTAGGCCCCTTAGCAGCAGCTAGATTGCCGTCCCTCACGAGCCCCTTAGCAAGTCTAGGCTTGTATTTTTAATATGTATATTCTTATGTATTCTAATAAGTATAATTTTTAAATCAAAAGCAGTACTCACAGTGCTGTGTTATTATTATCAGCAGACAAAAAATCTTTGTTAGTCTCACACACTCATACTCATCCACACATTTCACTGCATCAGACTCTTTTTTCCAATTTAGGTTCTTTAGAGGAGGGGCTAGTTCATGCCTTGGCCTGGGCGAACCCACTGCCTTTGATTTCGACAACTAAAATGCAGATTTCTGTTAAAAAGGCTCTGCTTACCTTTGTTATGTGGCCACTGTCGATTCAAAGAGCAGGCCTGTCCAAGCGGTCGGCTTCCCCGTGCCCCTCCTGGCTGCGGCTCGCCAATTAATGTGGGAGAGACTCCCCGGTCAGGGCCAGATGTGACCGAGTCCCTTCTCCACACTCAGAGTCCTACTTCTTCTTTTTCTTAATAATATAGTCTAAGTTTCAAAAAGCAGTCAAAGTCTTCAGGAGTCCAATGCAGTGTAAGTTTATTGCATTCAGCAGTGAACAAAATACAACAAACTGAGTCAGGTCCCGGGGAGTGACTAAAAATAATACAGAAACTCATGCACTTATATCTAGAATTTTACCTGCATGCTAAATCTAAGTAACCAATAAACGCATAATACGGTTGTATGGTAACATCCCTTATATCATCGGTATTTTGCATTGTCCAACCCATTTGCTTCCAGAAATTTCCCCAGATTTTCCCAGAATTCGTTATTCCATACGCCATTATTTCCGGAGTGTCCTTATTTGGTTAAATAAAAAATAATATTCAACCGTGTCCTAAGTTTACCTCGAGTACCCAACCGTATCCCCAATTTCACCCCAGACACTTTACCCTTAATGCAGGTGTTAATTATCAGGCGTTGGGCTAGCTCATGCGAACCGGATGCTGATGCAGCTGTATCCCAACCATTGCTTATGTTTTCTTATCACTATCCTAGATTTTACCCTTTTTATTTTGCCTTCATGTTTTGCTATCCTTGCATTTTCCCTTTTTGTTTTTGTACGCCGAGGACTTCTTCTGTTAACTTTCAACTTACAGAGGCCTTCTCCCATCTTAGAGGCCTTCTCTCATCTTAGAGGCCTTCTCTCATTTCTCCAACACTGTACAGAGTCTGTACCCTAGATCGATCGACTTAGACACTCACGCATTGCGGCCTGTCTCGTGAGAGAGTTGTCAGAGTTGCGGAAGGAGAAAAAGACCACACAGTTAAATGAGAGATTGAAATGATACGAGGTTAGCATAGTAAACGTTAGTAAGCTCACATTAACACTTAGCTGCCCAAGTTCCCTCAGATGTGTCAAGTAAATACTCTAAGGAATATAAAACTATTGTGACCCGAACGTTCAAACATGGGATCCTTGGTGAAGACGTTTCTATGAAAAGTAGGGTAATGTTACTAACTGACCTTTACATTTGAAGGAAGATTAATTGTTGTGTTCCTTGTTGTGTTATTTGTTGTGTGGAAGCTGTTGACCTAATTATAGGTTTGCTTTCATTCGTTTGTAGATGAGTTAAAGAGACATTAGGATGCAGCTCTTCCTGTTGATCAGAGATTCACCATCACTCCTGAGTCATGCTGTGTTCCTGTCCCAGACCCACCAAACCACACTCTTATTTCTCATCTCAGGTCTGACATCACATCAGTTTGGTCCTTATCTCTGACTTTACATTTGATTTATAACATTCATTTATATTTCAGAATATTTATACCATCACATACTGTCTCCTCAGGTATGTGTTTGTGTAGTGATGTGGTGTTGTCTCCTCAGGTGTGTGTTTGGGTGGTGATGTGGTGTTGTCTCCTGGACCTGTGTATGGAGCATTAGGAGGAAGTGTTTGGATCAACACCACCATCAGACCTGCTGATGTGCTTGAGTTAGTCCAATGGACATTTAATAAATCAGAAGTTATAACATCTGACCCTCATGGCGCACTATCTGGACCTTCTTACCGTGGCAGAGTGAATGTGAACCCACACACTGGTTCATTAGAGCTACTTAATCTGACCCTGAGTGACAGTGGAGAGTACACAGTCACCATAGTAAATGCTGTTAATGATCCAGCACAGACAGACAAAACTACTGTAAATGTGATTAGTAAGTAATGACTAGCCTGCCTCTTATTTCAAAACAAAAGTCTTGTCAGTTCACTCACTAGTGTTACCTTGTGTTCATTTTTAAGATGAAGTCTGTGGTGTATCAGGTATTAGTGAGGTATGGTTGTACAACCAGATTCATTTTGAATTAGGTGAATTTTATTATTTAAAAATTAATATCCTTTTTCCTGCACACCATTCGCAAAGTGTTCACATCTCAGTTCAGTTTTTTTCTCTAGAGTGCCTAGTGCCAAACTGTCACTTTCCCTCGTAATGATTCTTTTATCTCTCTCCTACAGAGAAAATCTCTGGAGTCTCCCTCACTGGTCCAGCACAACCCCTAATAGAAGATCAAAGTTCTGCTAATTTAACCTGTGAGGGAACTGGCTCTATCATCACCACAGAATGGATGAAGGATGGTCAACTTCTGTCTCCTAGCAACAGCATCATCTTCTCTGCTGATCTGAGATCAGTGTCCATCAGTCCAGCGAGGAGATCAGACAGTGGAGAATACCAGTGTAGACTCAGTAACCCTGTCAGCTCTGAGACTGCAACTTACACAATGACTGTCATCTGTGAGTGTCACACACATTCACTTTACTGATGAGAATTCACCAACACAGACACTATAGAAATGAATAGAATAAGCGAGAGAATAGAAATGAATACAGAAACTCTAGTAACTCTATTGTGTACACAGAAGAGTGTTTATGGTACGTAGAGAGATGGAGAAAATAGTGTTTATGGTAAAAATTGTTATTTTATGTATTTCTATAGTCCCTGCTGTTCTATTTATTTCTTTTCTCCCTGTTAAACTCTGTATAGCATGGTCACCAGATCTGGAACTCTTCCAAGAAACACTGGTTTTTTTTTCACAATGAAGAGAGGTAATACTCATTATGACTAGAGACTATAGAAATTAATAGAATAACAGTGACCATAGAAATGAAAAGAACAGAAAAAAGAAATGAAAGAATAACACTATATGAAAATGAGTTTATTCCATCCTACAGGACCATCAGTCTTTCTTACATCTGAGAACTAATGATAAACTTTGTGATCTCTTCAGATCAAAGTTTAAGAGATGAAGACCCTCTAACACAAACAGGAGGAGTGTATCACGTGTAAAGGC
This sequence comes from Chanos chanos, assembly GCF_902362185.1. NCBI lineage: Eukaryota > Metazoa > Chordata > Actinopteri > Gonorynchiformes > Chanidae > Chanos > Chanos chanos. The sequence continues at coordinate 41,928,190 of NC_044503.1, forward strand.
AACACTCATAGAAAACCTCCACTGACCAGATCAAAAGGAAAATGAGTTAAAAGTGGAACTCTCTCTTTGTATATTAACATGTTACCAAAGCTATTTATACATAATCTTTTATAAAGTTTCAGTGTTTATGTTTACAGTGTTTATGGTTTGCAGGAATAGTCACCCGCATTTATTGGAAGTAAATCTGGTAAAACCGGATCAGTGATAAAACTTTGTCAAACAAACACAATCTCAAAAGATCTGCCAGTATCTAGCATAGCAATATATAGTTGTTTCCCTTGTGCAATACAACATATGAAAAGAAATTGTCCAAGATAGCAATCTAAAACATTCCCAGCATTTAATGCAGCATTCTGGCCAACATCAGGAAGTCAAGATCTCAACACTGTGACACAAGTTCATTTAAAGAATATGTGCTGTGGGAAAAAAAGGCCACTTGCCCAGGACAGCAGTGTCATACTTATGGCCTGCTCTCTCTATGTAGTTACTGGGGTTTCTCTTTCTCTACTCTCTCTCTACTCCTTCCCCTCTCTCTTCAGTTCTAGTTATGTGGGCTTCACTCACAGGTGGTGGTTCTATACCAAGGCCTGTCTGACAGGGCCCAGGGGACAAGGTTAAGCTGTAGCTTAACACACACTGTCTACTTAACACACACTGTGTAACTGAACACACACTATATGTCCTGGAGGATCACTGTTGTATGTACGATAGTATGAAGATCTTTGTTGATGGTGGGAATGGGTAAACATGACTAATCAAAGGAAGAAAAAAGCATTAATATAATATGATAATGAAACAGTGTAAATGGTGTAGAATGAGATTCATGGATTTCTGACAGGTATAGTCAGTTGTGTAAATGACATGTACCTGTTGGCTGTTTGGTACTTGAGTTGTCTCATTTGTCAGGTAAACACTTTAAAACTGTCTGGGGTTGTGAAATTCACTGAGAGGGGATGGGTTCAGTTTATTGGCGCTTTTCAGACCCACAGAGTTAAACCAGACAGAGACAATTTACAATTTACAATTTAGCATTTAGCAGACGCTTTTAGCCAAAGCGACTTAGTCAGTGCATCAGTCAGATTCCTAATACCTCATAAGCATACATCGCTAAAAAGACTGAGCGTCGATTTACTCCTTCGTATTGCGCCCTGGAATTCTTAGACAAACTTAGATACAAGACAAGGTTTTTTTTTTTTAAGGAAGGGGGGTTAGGCTTAGGGGGATGGGTGGGTTCTAAAGAGGTGGGTTTTCAGTCTCTTGCGGAAGATGGTGAGGGATTCCGCAGTCCTAACTGTACGAGGGAGGTCGTTCCACCACCTCGGGGCAATGGCAGAGAAGAGGCGTGGTTGGGAGGAGCGGCTGCCGGGTTCCCGAAGTGAGGGGACCGTCAGCTGACCAGAGGTCGTAGAGCGGAGGGTTCTAGTAGTGGTATATGGAGTTATTAGGGACTGAAGGTATGATGGGGCGGAGCCTCTTGTTGCCTGGTAGGCCAGTACCAGTGTCTTGAATTGGATGCGGGCAGCTACCGGAAGCCAGTGGAGCGCAGTAAGGAGTGGAGTGACATGAGAGTGCTTAGGGAGGTTGAAGACCAGGCGTGCAGCGGCGTTCTGCACAAGCTGGAGCGGCCTGATGGCGCAGGTCGGCAAGCCAGCCAGTAGGACATTGCAGTAGTCCAGGCGGGAGATGACAAGCGCTTGAACCATGAGCTGGGTCGCCTGTTGTGTGAGGAATGGGCGGATTCTTCTGATATTGTATAGGGAGAATCTGCAGGATCGAGTGATTGCCGCGATGTGACCGGAGTAGGGTAGCTGGTTGTCCAGGGTTATGCCTAGGTTTTTGGCTGCTGTGGTGGGGAACACCACAGATCCCTCAATGGTAATTGCAGTGTCGATCGTTGGGGAGTTCTTTGCAGGAAAGAACAGAAGCTCAGTTTTCTCCAGGTTGAGTTTGAGGTGCTTAGCAGACATCCAGGAGGCAATGTCAGCTAGGCAGGCTGCGATGCGAGGCTGAACCTGAGAGTCAGAGGGGGGGAAGGAGAAGAACAGTTGTGTATCATCAGCGTAGCAGTGGTAAGAGAGACCATGGGCGGAGATAACTTGACCGAGGGATCTGGTGTAGAGAGAGAAGAGGAGTGGACCAAGTACCGAACCTTGTGGGACCCCTGTGTGGAAAGGGCGGGGGGAGGAGACCGATTCCCTCCAAGAGACCTGGTAGGAACGGTCAGACAGATAGGACTTGAACCATGCGAGTGCAGAACCCGCGATGCCCAGCCCAGCAAGGGAAAAAAAAACTTGAGACGTCTTAAATCTGAGACATGAGAGACAGAGACGTCTTAAATCCGAGACATGAGAGACAGAGGTGTCTTAAATCTGAGACATTAGAGACAGAGATGTCTTAAATCTGAGGCATGGGAGACAGAGGTGTCTTAAATCTGAGACATGACAGACAGAGACGTCTTAAATCTGAGTCATGAGAGACAGAGGTGTCTTAAATCTGAGTCATGAGAGACATGAGATGTTTTAAATCTGAGACACGAGAGACAGAGGTGTCTTAAATCTGAGATATGAGAGACAGAGGTGTCTTAAATCTGAGTCATGAGAGACAGAGATGTCTTAAATCTGAGTCACGAGAGACAGAGGTGTCTTAAATCTGAAACATGAGAGACAGAGGTGTATTACATCTGAAACGTGGATGACAGAGGTTTTATGTCTCAGGACCGTTGTGATCTGAGCTCAAAGCAGAGTCTGACTCCTAATGATCAACACAGTCACATGAGATAATGTAAAATGACTCTTTTCTCTTTTTCTTTTACAGATGAGTCCTATGCTGGCGTGGTCGGTGGTGTGGTAGGTGGTGTTGTTGGTGCTGTTTGTACTGGTGTTGTGATTGTTTATCTGCGTCATAAAAAGTAACGGTGATTTCAAAAGTTTGAATCAGCTCAGACAAGTGGAAATGAACAGGAATTGACTCTATAGTAGGGATGTCCTGATCAAGTTTTTTTGCTCCCAATCCCAATCCAATCTGCCGATACCGAGTCCCGATCCGATACTTGTATTTTCCTAAATAATACAGTTCCACAGTGCACCTTTCAATACATTAAAGGTATTAAAATCAATTCAATGTATATGCTTGACAACTGAATAGCAATGCATTAAGAAAAAAATTGCCTGCATTCAAGCTGTTCCTTTTTCTTTCGTTTATTTTATTTTACAAAATAACAAAGTAAACTTTGTTGTTACGCTCCAGTAGAGCAGTGTCTGAAGTCTAGGGTCCAAAGTGTAGAGGCGCCAAAAGCTAAAAAAAAAAGAAAAGACAGCAAAAACCTGAGGTGCGTTCAATTAGCAAAGAAAGGCAAACATTCGCGAACATTTTCAAACAGTTTTCTTTTGCTCTGACAACATTTGAGAACACATGCTAACGGTCTAAGGGGGTAGTTCTCGGAGAATAAACATGTACGCTGGACTAAGGGAGATAAGTGGCCGGATGGGGGTACCAGAAAATATACCTAAGTGTTTGATTTTATTCATTTATTTATTAACATGTCTAACTGTTGGTTATGTTGATACTTTTTTTGAAAGCCTCTTTTTTGTAAGCTATCGTTATCAGTCCTTAGCGTTAGTTAAGTGACTGTATTTCTCTCTATGGTCGTTCGTTTAGGCTAACTCACATACATCACATACAGCTAAAGCGTTAGGTGTTTCAATTGATTGACTGAGGATTAATGTCGTCGGAGTATGCTGAGCTCAAAATGTTCACACTTAAAAGTTAAAAGAAAACCCATTCGCCTCGAACGTAGCCTCAGTTTGCCGAAGTTGAACGCACCTCTGTATTCGCTGCTATGTCGATGGGCTGGTCGTCCAAAGTGATAAATCAATTACCCTCTCGTAATCTTTTTGGCCTTGTCGCTGTCTCAAGGAAATTTCTCTCTCCCGTTCAAAGTATCCTCCAGTGTGTGTTGCTTCGAAGCAGCCATTGCCTGAGTTACATGAGTGAACTCACTATATTCCATTGAGTGTTTACTTTTTAGGTGGCTATCAAAGTGGTAGTAACTTATTGAACGCAGCCCTGTTACTTTCACCTCGCGAAATGCTAGCATTGCAAACTGTTGGACTGCTCTGGTTTCCCAATTTAAAATATTTCCACACTGCAGACGTTTTATCCTCGTCCTGCCGCAAACAATGGTCTCCATTTACGACACCTGTGTGACAGCTGACGTAAAGCAAAGGATCGGGCTTAGGGTCGTGCTCGATAAAGCCGATTCCGATCAGTTAAAAAATGCCTTGATCGACATCCCTACTCCATTGTCTTGTGTTAATAAAGATGACTGAAGTAACAATAGGAATATTAGTACCAGTGAAACAAGCTTAAAATTACTGTAATTCGAAGGAAGTTGATTGATTATTTAAATTGAGCATTTCGTTTAAAATGACATGAATGTTGCACTTCTTTGCATGTGTGCACAATTAGCACAAGCACTTAAAATACCAGAAAGTATTATATAACTCAGTAAGTGTTCTATAAATAGTAAAATATAAATACTTCAGCTGTTTTCATGATATAAATAAACAGACAAAGGGTTTTAACTGTTTTCCTGTTTAAAAAAATAACAGGTACAGATCTATGTCTGTATTGTTCATGTGACCTCACTGTAATGAGTTTGTCATTATTCTATTACTCATCCGTTAAATTTCATCAGAACATGCTGTGTTAGATAATTAGTTAGTTTGTGTAAACACTGTCAGTGTTCTGTGTGTTGTTGTTATCACACACTGATGTTTCCAGTCTGAACATCCAGTCTCTCTCTGTGGAATACAGCTAAAAGTTCATAGCTCATAAATGTCTGTAACTCAACACACAGAACACTGACAGGGTTTACACAAACTAACTAACTAATTATCTAACGATAACACAGCTAAAAGTTCATAAATGTCTGTAACTCATATTTACCCAAGTACAGTTCTGCACGGAACACGTCCCATTTTGGTTTTGCTGCAGTAAATGTGGTGTATTGTTTTTTGTATCATCATTTTTGTCATTATTTTTGAAAAACATGTCATTATTGCCAGAAAATGCCGTCGTTATGAACCTGTTGCCTTATTTCTCTTTGTGTTGTAACATTCTGCTCTGATTATATTGTGTTTTAGACAGTGTTACAGTAAAATAACTAGCAGCATCTGTGTTATGATGCAAATTGACTAAATTTACATGACTTTAATGCATATGTGTTTTCTGATGTTTAAAATTTACTTGCCCTTTATATATATTTTTTATTTTTTTTATTCTCTTCCTATTTATTCTGTGTTTTTTGTATTTATTTTATATTTCCTGCTTTTCTGATGCATGAATTTTTAAGCCACTGATGTAAATCTTTTATTTTGCTTTAATAAAAATATATATTTTAAAACATTTTGTCTTGAGTTGTTTTTAAACAGTGGTGTTGAGACACTATTTACCCTGATTTTGTAATCTGTACAACATAAAATCCTAACACTGTAACCTTTACAATATAGCATCCTAACACTGTAATCTGTACAACAGAAAATCTTTATACTGTAACTGTTGTTAGTCCGTGTCTTAACCTGAAGACCTCTGGAGACCACATCAACACAGTATGTATCTCAGACCACAGTGTCCTGGACTCCATCTCAGTTTATGGTTTAACACAAACCAGTGAAGTTTCTTTATGGTCTCTGTGTTCAGAACTGTTTTAACCCCCAACTCAACACCATAAAGTGTTACAGTCATTTTTACACATTTTCATAAACATCATGTTTAGTGCACAGCTGCTGCTCCTGCAGTTATGAGAAATGCCAAAAGTGACCTGATGGGGGCGCTATGACAAAATCTCACATACTTCTGTCTCCTGGAAGATGAAGAGAAATATCATCATGGATTTTTTTTTTTTTTTTATGACACTGACATTACACTGAGTGATCCTCTGTTCAACACACTGACTCTTTTCATTTCTGTCATTTTACTGAAAAAAAATCATGTTTTTAATGTTTTATCTCTTTAAATTTTTGGCTTTGTGTAAAACCAGTAAAACTGTGTCTAGAACATTCCCCCTGAACTGAGTGTGAATTCTGTGTCAGCATGTTCTAAGAGACCAAACTCAGGATCATGTGACAGTGGAAAGATTCAAGCAGTGGAAATGAGTGGAGAGGATTTGATGAGTTTTGACCACACGGAGGCGCTGTTGTGTTTTAACCTCTTCATGACTCCATCTCCTGTAGGAAAGAAAAGTGCAGTTTGTCTGTATATAAAACAGTTTTCTGTAATGATTATTACTCTTGTCACATTTCTCTTACAGTTATGACAAAGTGTAAGTCAATGATTAATGTTAAAGGTGAGTAAATATCTGAGATTAGAGAAGAGAAAACTGATCCACATCCCTGTTAGTCACTGTGACGTGAAATTCCCAAACTAAATGTGAATTCATATTGTCCAGGATGAAGACACACCTTTCAAACAGTCAGAGGGAGATGAGGGAAGATCTTCCTCAGCTGTGGTGTGTGTTTATTGTGTGAATGACAGTGTCTAGTTAACAGGCCTCATAGAGTTTTTCACTTTGTCCACACAAACACTGCTCCTTACAAAGACATAATGACAAAACTAGACAGACATATTCAAATGGTTAATAATCTTTTGTTTCTTTAGCGTGTGTATTTTATAGCCTAAAGTGTCTCCACTAGTACAAACATTTCTAACAGACACACAGAGGAAATGACCCACTGATGTTGGTGAGTGAGTTTTACCCTGTGGTTTAACACTGAGTCTGTGAGAGTTGATGAGTTTGGTCAAAACCTCACAGAGAGCAGACAGAGGAGAACAGACCAAATGGAGCCCACTGCAGTGTCCTCCCTGATCATAGTCCTGCTAACAGGTAAAAACATCTCATCATTTATGACAATAAACCATCATATGAGGCCATAGACCAGTTCATAGAGCATTTCTCTTCTGTGTTAGAATTGTTCTAATGGAATATAATGTGATATATGACACTGGATCCTAATGTCCCTGTTCTAGTTTAGAAAGATGTTTGACTCGTGTATCCTAGTGCCTGCTGCAGTGTGTCAAATGTGCAGTGTGTGTTTTGTGTTGTGTCCTTTTGTGTGTGTGTGTGTGTGTGTGGGTGTGTGTTGTTCACTCCTCTAATGCAGTCCCTTTACTGGTCTCTTGATGGAGGAATCTCTATGTTAAACCTCATAGACATTCAGGTCTATATTTTGTGGCTGGAACAGAAAATGCAGACTAAAGATAAGACTGGACTTACAGCAGCTTATGAAAGAAGGAAACAGAAGACGTTAAAACATTCAGTGAAACTAAAGCAACACACGATTTTAAAAACCATAGAAAGTAAAAGAAAAACAAATCTAACACTGGTTGATGAATAGTTCAGTCCTACTAAAGCTGACATTAAATACTGCATATTTGACCTGTTTCAGTTTTACTAAAGCTGGAATTATATTCTGAACTACTGACTGATGATTAGTTGACTAGTTTAGTCTCTTTCTGTGTGTGTGTGTGTGTGCGTGTGTGTGTGAGAGAGAGAGAGAGAGAGAGGAAGAGGGACAGATTCAAGACTCAAGAACTTTATTGTATGTGCGACTTCAATGACACTGCAGTGGTGAAAACACTGCATTTATATTTAAGACCTCGCACATACTTGCGAAAATAAGAAATGTAAAAAATATAAATATAAAATATCAGTGGTAAAAATAAGAAATGTAAAAAATTGTCACGCTGGTGGTGTGGTGCAGGACCCAAGTGCAGAGACACGATGATGAAGGTGACCAAACGGAAGACTTTACTTAAAATGAAGATCAAACTACACGTGCAGAACAGAAACAAACGCCGATAACAAAAAGGTGCAGCATGACAGTGCGCAAAATACACAAACAACGATAGACAAAGGACAAGTGAAACACAAGGGCCTAAATACAGAGGGAAACTAAACAGGGCAAAACAGGATTGGTTCAAATTAACAAGGTTAATAATCGGGACAAACAGGAACAGGTGAGGGGCGGAGACAGACATAGATCAGGCACACAAAGACATCACAAACTAAAAGTCCAAACTGAGGTGCAGGCTGTGACAAAAATATAAATATAAAATATCAGTGGTAAAAATAAGAAATGTAAAAAATATAAATATAAAATATCAGTTTTAAAAATAAGAAATGTAAAAAATATAAATATAAAATATCAGTAATAAAAATAAGAAATGTAAAAAATATAAATATAAAATATCAGTGGTAAAAATAAGAAATGTAAAAAATATAAATATAAAATATCAGTAATAAAAATAAGAAATGTAAAAAATATAAATATAAAATATCAGTAATAAAAATAAGAAATGTAAAAAATATAAATATAAAATGTCAGTGGTAAAGATAAGAAATGTAAAAAATATAAATATAAAATATCAGTGGTAAAAATAAGAAATGTAAAAAATATAAATATAAACTATCAGTGATAAAAATAAGAAACTGACTTTAGTGAATTCCCGCCCTCATTTCCTTGACTAGAGAGATGATATTAGTCAATATTAATAGCAACAAAAGGCACCAGTAAAATCTCCCAGTGGGTGAGAAAGAGAGTTTAGTCTCCTTTTTGTTAGTGTGTATGTGTGTGTGTGTATGTGTGTGCGTGTGCGTGTGTATGTTTGAGTTTTGTCTGTTTCTGTGTGGTAGTACTGTGTATGTTGTGACGGCCTCCTCTCTGTATCTGTGTTGGGTGCAGTTGGGTGTCAGAGTGGGTGGGCCGTCTTGCTTGATATTGGGCACCTGGATATTCTGATCTCCAGGTGTATCTAAGCCTAAAGGGAACTGGCGTTTTTTTTTCCTCTTCCTTCCTCTCCCCTGTTTCTTTCTTCCTCAGGCCTCCACCGTTTGTTTCATGAGGATTTTTGGTTGCTACATTTCATCACCCCCACACTTCTCTAACACACATCCATACCTTGCCTGCACTACTGATACTACTGACTACCAGTCTAATTGTTAAATTATGGGTGTTTTTTGCTTTGATAATAAATTTGCTTTGTCCTTAATGAGATCTGTGTGTGGTCTGCCCTTCTTTTTGTCACCTCTTCTGAGCCGAGTCGTGACAATATATATACGTATTATCAAGTTTATATTCACATTGTCTCTTCAATGTGTCATTTTCAAAACCCTTTTATTCTAATTGAATAAATCATAGTCATCTAAAAAAAAAACAGCTTTGTGTTTTTTTAAAGACCCCTTCTTTAAAACAGATTTCAATTTTGAAATTTCAAAATTTCAAAAAGTTGGTTTTGGTATTTGGAACAATTCAGTTTCAGAATACATCTATGGAAGCAGAATAGAACTGTATCTATGGAAACAAAATAGGTGTGTATTTGTGTAGTGATGTGGTCTTCTCTCCTCAGGTCTGTGTTTGGGTAGTGATGTGGTGTTGTCTCCTCAGGTGTGTGTTTGTGTAGTGATGTGGTGTTGTCTCCTCAGGTGTGTGTTTGTGTAGTGATGTGGTGCTGTCTCCTCAGGTGTGTGTTTGGGTGGTGATGTGGTGTTGTCTCCTGGACCTGTGTATGGAGCAGTAGGAGGAAGTGTTTGGATCAACACCACCATCAGACCTACTGATAAACCACTAACATTAGTCATATGGAAATTTACGGGGGCGCATGTGATTACGTCTGACACTCTTGGTGTCCTTATAGACCGAGTTTACCGTGACAGAGTCAGACTGGACCTACACACTGGTTCATTAGAGTTACTGAGACTGACTGTGAGTGACAGTGGAGAGTACACAGTGATGATAAAGAAAACTCCTAATGATCCACCACTGACAGACAAAACTACACTAGATGTGATTGGTAAGAATCACTGCATCACCACACTGTTCACATTCTCCTTCCTGTTTTTCTTATCACTTCATACACTGTAAAGAATTTTTTTTATACCATAATTAAAAAAAAAACAAAAAAACAAAAAAAGCCCTTTAATTACTTTTATTCTGTTATTTGGCACCTGCAGTGAACGCATTTCATCTCAAATATGAAATCACCTTTCTCCCCTTCCAACCAGATCATGCCATGAGTGGCTACAGTCTCATGAATATAGCATAAATATTAATGAGGACAGTTTGATTGACAGCTAGCGTGTGAAGTGTACACTATGAATACTAATGGTGCTGGTTGGTGACAGTAAACTGGTATTCTGGTGAGATTTATGGGTATAAAGGGGAAAAGAGAACATCCCACAGTCCACAGTGTCCAGACTAAACCTTCTCTGTGTGGATTCTCCATACTTCATTTTCATTCTCCCTCACTTAAACTTCTATTATAGTAACTGACATAAACATCTACTATAGTGACTGACATAACGACAGTCATATAACTGACATAAACATCTATTATAGTGACTGACATAAACATCTACTATAGTGACTGACATAACGACAGTCATATAACTGACATAAACATCTATTATAGTAACTGAGATAATGACAGTCATATAACTGACCTAAACATCTATTATAGTAACTGACATAATTACAGTCATATAGCTGACATAAGTGAAATAATGAAAACATTAATCATTTTTTCATAAGCATGATGGTGATTATTATAATTATTATAATTAGCAAACACAAACATTTTAAGAAAATGATCACATTAAAGAACTATCACTAAAGTCTTTGTAATAACAGAGAGATACAGGATTGGCTGTGAATGGGGAAAAGATGTCATTTAGGTGCAGTCTGTCATAATGTCTGTAAGTTTGACATGGACACAATGGCTGTCATGATATCCTTTGATAGTGAAAACACTGTGCACTGGATTAAATAGCCCATCACGGTGCTTTGCACCCATTTAAAATGCTGAACATACAATCGTGATTAAAATAATAATCTAAGTTAAACTTACTCACCTCCTCTGTCTCCTACAGAGAGAATATCTGGAGTTTCCCTCACTGGTCCAACAGAACCCCTAATAGACGATCAAAGTTCTGCTAATTTAACCTGTGAAGGAACTGGCTCCATCATCACCACAGAATGGATGAAGGATGGTCAACCTCTGTCTCCTAGCAACAGCATCACCTTCTCTGCTGATCTGAGATCAGTGTCCATCAGTCCAGTGAGGAGATCAGACAGTGGAGAATACCAGTGTAGACTCAGTAACCCTGTCAGCTCTGACACTGCAACCTACACAATGACTGTTGACTGTGAGTGAAGGATGTTTGGCCAAATCCTTAATAATTGTGAAGCATATCACAATATTCATCCACCACAGAGATTGATAAACAAATTACTATTGTCTCGTTATTCTCTCTCTCTTTCTCTCTCTCTCTCTCTCTCTCTCTCTCTCTCTCTCTGTCAGATTTTCAGTGTGACGCACAGGTTGTTGGTTATCTGGGTCATGATGTGAAACTGTCATGTGACTCCATCCATGGCATCCAATCAGACAAGATTTTACAGGTCACATGGTCCTGGAGGAATCGTGTAGGAGACAGTGACAGTCCCATTGTTGTCTTTGACCCACAGTCTGACATATGTCTCCCTAACTCTCCCCTGAGAGACAGAGTCAGTCTGATCAGTGGACCCTCTCTGGATGAAGCTTCTCTCATTATCAGAGATGTGAGAATGACTGACCAGGGAAACTACAGCTGTCAATACACAACATTCCCCAGTAGGACACACCAGGCCTGCACTACTCTGACTGTAAAAGGTACAGTTTATACAGAAATGATTTTCACATGTTACATGTTTCACATGACTCTGGATAAAGTTAGTTTGTGTTAACAGTAACCATGACAATGGGAGGGTTCTATAGGACTGTGACATCATCACTGAAGATCATTGTTATTCTGGTGGCCACAGTGTTCCTCATCAGGAGGTCAGAGACTCTACCATGTCATCTTAGGACACCATCACCTGTAGTCAACACATGCTCCATCACTCTCTACAGCTTATCAAAACACCATCAAAATATTCCTATCTGTCATCTTTGTCTTCTCAGGTTAAAACCCAGTCACAACAATAACACAACATCCAGGATGGGTGAGGATCACTTAAACAATTCTACAAGGTCTTGTGAAAGATAAATTACACAACTGCAGTAAATCACACTGGGGCAGCAAGTCAATGAATAAATGACACAAATATATATTTAAAGTCTCTTGTGTGCCTCTTTTAGATCAACAGGAACCTGTCTATGGGAACCAGAACTAAGTCCCTGGTTCTTCTCCACTGGTTAGAGCTAAATTATCTTATTTACACTGGGATGTAATGTAATGTCATTTATTTACATCGCTTCTCTAACCGTTAGGCTACAGCTACTCCTTTTTTCTTTTTTAAATCCTGGCCAAGGAGTGATGAGTTTTGGTCTCTTTGCTGCTCTCTCTCTCTCTCTCTGAGAAATATACCACAGACATACTGTAGCCTCTGTCCTTCCTGTCTGTCTGGTCTGAGAGATCCCTCTTTGATTCTGAGCACAGTTTTCACAACAATGTCTTTTCCACTTCCACCAAGAAGAGTCAAAATAAATTATCTTTAAATCTTTTGGTTATCGAACTTACTAAATGAATTTTATGTGTGTCAGATAAAAACAGTGTTTAGTGAAGTCTGGACTCCTCTCATGAGTGGATCCTCCATGGTGGAATGAGTTGGCCAGTTCCATCCTGTCAGCTAATTCCCTCACAATCCTAAAGAAGCATCTAAAGACTCATCTTTTCCACGAAACTCTTTTTTCCACAGCTATGAAGTAACCCACCCCCCTACACTTGACCCCTCCCTACTGACTGACCCCTCCCTACTGACTGACCCCTCCCTACTAACTGTCCCCTATCTAACTGACTGTCCCCTTCCTAATGACTGACCCCTATCTAACTGACTGTCCCCTATCTACTGACTGACCCCTATCTAACTGACTGTCCCCTTCCTGCTCACTGACCCCTCCCTACTGACTGACCCCTCCCTACTGACTGTCCCCTCCCTACTGACTGACCCCTCCCTACTGACTGACCCCTCCCTACTGACTGACCCCTTCCTAATGACTGTCCCCTCCCTACTGACTGACCCCTTCCTGCTCACTGACCCCTTCCTACTGACTGACCCCTCCCTACTGACTGTCCCCTTCCTGCTCACTGACCCCTCCCTACTGACTGACCCCTCCCTACTGACTGACCCCTTCCTGCTCACTGACCCCTTCCTACTGACTGACCCCTCCCTACTGACTGTCCCCTTCCTGCTCACTGACCCCTCCCTACTGACTGACCCCTCCCTACTGACTGACCCCTTCCTGCTCACTGACCCCTCCCTACTGACTGACCCCTTCCTAATGACTGACCCCTTCCTAATGACTGACCCCTCCCTACTGACTGACCCCTCCCTACTGACTGACCCCTTCCTGCTCACTGACCCCTCCCTACTGACTGACCCCTCCCTACTGACTGTCCCCTCCCTACTGACTGACCCCTCCCTACTGACTGACCCCTTCCTGCTCACTGACCCCTCCCTACTGACTGACCCCTTCCTACTGACTGACCCCTTCCTAATGACTGACCCCTCCCTACTGACTGACCCCTCCTTACTGACTGTAAGGGAGTAATGGGATTCTTGGATGATAGTAATAAAATTGGCTCTGCCACAATAGCACTTTTTAGTGCAATGATGTTTATTCACAGTGCGACCCAAAACAGCCCAACAATGCAAAAATCCAAAAACGGTGAAAAATGTGTTAATAAAGTTGGCAAAACAAATAGACAAATCAAAACAAAAGTGCCCAAATGTACATATTTACAGATAATGTTTCCTATACACGCCACACAGAGGTCCTACCGTGACCGAGCTCTGAGTAAAACTGCCCTCTAGACACCCAGGACCTCTCTTTTAATCATCTGCCCCGCCCCCGGCTTATACCATAGGTGAGAGTGACAGGTAAAATATATTTCTTTTCCCCTCACTTCAAAAAAACACGCACACACATTGAATACACCCATCCAACCTCAATGATTATAACATAATAATGAGTCTAGTAAATTTTATAATCTATTTCCATTTTCGAATTTTATAACATATTTTAATTATTTGCCCACAATGGCTGACGCTACAGTTTGCGGCTCGAAGCTGCCGTACACCAAACCTACAGAAACGACCAAACGACCAAAATCATTAAGATTTTTACCCAGTTTGGTCCTAAACAGCATCCGTAACTCATAGCACGTATGCATTTAATTCGGAAGACGGGAGTGGGTAGCACTGTCGTCTCACAGCAAGGGTCTCGGGTTCAATTCCCGACCGGGCAGCCAGGGTCCTCTCTGTGCGGAGTTTGCATGTTCTCCCCGTGTCTGGGTGGGTTTCCTCCCACAGTCCAAAGACATGCAGGTTAGGTGAATTGGAGACACTAAATTGCCCCTAGGTATGAATGTGTGTGTGAGTGTGTTTGTCTGTGTGTCTGCCCTGTGATGGACTGGCAACCTGTCCAGGGTGTTTCCCCGCCTTTCGCCCTCTGAGCGCTGGGATAGGCTCCAGCACCCCCCGCGATCCTAATCAGGATAAACGGCTTAGAGAGTGAGTGAGTAAATAATGTTTTACAGACGGGCTTAGAACTGATGGACATTTTGATTTTGATTTGAGAACCATATTGAGAATAACTATTAACCAGTCAGTGCCGCTCTCTCTCTCTCTCTCTCTCTCTCTCTCTCTCTCTGTGCTGTATTGGATTTCATGTGAAAGGCTGTGCTGTTTGAACTGTCTGTTCCTCTCTGTACAAAATGAAGAAAGAGGAAGAGCAAAGTGTGAAAACAGTTCCCATTGGTCAGTGTGACTGACTCCACAATTAGACGTCTGAGAAAAAGAAGTTGAAAACCACAGAAGACTTCAACTCTGAGATGAATTCACAGTTTTTGCACATACAAACACACATTTATTAAAAACGGTGTCATTTTCTAAAACCTGTGACTTGTTCTGTGAGGTTCCTCTGTCATTTCCAAGAACCAGACTGTTCAGTCAGTGAGAGGACCAGGATTCTCACTGTTATTCTAAACAGATAAAATATGTACCAGGGCACTCTGTCTGTGTGTGTGTGTGAGTGTTTAGTTCACGGAGAGAATGTGGAAAACATTGGTACCAGTCACTCCAGTATAACCATGTGAGTAACAGAAACTCTGTTGGGTTATTGACACACAGCAGTGTCTGTGGTTTATACCCAGCATTGTCCACCTCTCAGAAAAGCATCAGGCCAACAGTAGAGCCTGTGGTTGGAAAAAGATGATTGGTTACAGAGACTGACAAACATCTCACTGCTGTGTACAAAATGGAGTTTATCACAATACACCACTCCACTGTTTAAATAAACCCTTAATAAAGGTAAGATGTTAAGCAGAAAATATTAACATGCTTTTAACTGTCATACCAAACAGAGGAGACTTTCAGAGACTTTTAAAGACTTTTTGGGATTAACACATTATGAGGTCAGAGGTCAATAGTGAAATGTCCAACATTCAGGACAGTTTGACACAACTTGTTCAGAGACACAGACAGACTGGAGTCAGTCACCTCACAGTCACACACATCACAATACAGAACTCAACAGACAGGCTGGAGTCAGTCAACTCACAGTTACACACATCACAATACACAACTCAACTAAAATACAATCTCTGGAATTATGTATAAATATGACTAGATGGTGGAAGGGCATTTGTATCTGGTACAGTCCAGTCAAACATGATGACAGACATACTCACCATTCCAGAAAAGACTGATTTAATCTGTTTAATCAGAGTTGTATGAATCTACAGTGCAGTGAGTCATGTTACCTAATAAAGATTCAGTGATAAACAGTGTTGGATCATTTTGATGGTGTTTAATGGAAAATGGTCTCTGTGTCCAGCAGACCTACAGTCTACAGGAGGTTGTGGAGATTCAGTCAGGTCACATGAGGACAAACTCCTGGTGCTGAGAACAGACAAAATTTATAAAATATCACCAGTTTTTTTCTCTCGGACCAGACAGGAGAGACAGAGTCAACAGAGTAGTAATAGCAGTAATATCAGCAGTAGAGAGAGAGAGAGAGACTGAATCTGTATTAAACTACATTAAAATCTATTAGTCTGTATTAATCTGCATTAAAGTCTGTTAATCTGTAAGTCTGTGACATTTCCACACTGTTATTAAATGCATTAAAAATGAACAACATTAAATCATCTCTTCAGCTGTCAGATGTAGTCTGTAAAATAACTAGGACACATTCATATCTAATAAAAGAACACATCCAGTCTACTGACCGACATTAACAAAGATTTAACATGTCAGTTTTATTGCTCTTACAGTGGAAAAATGTTTATAAATTTTACAATAGCATTGCTGTTATATTTAGTTGTAAATATTTGAATTCCAGACATGGTATATAATGTGTGAATGAATTAATTATGTTTCTGTGGAAATACAATCCTGATTATCAGGTTTAATTCAGGTCAGGTTTAGTACTCTCCACATCACAAAGTCTAACATGCAAATTACAAGAAAAACATTTGGTTGGTGATGTTAGCAAGACCTGCTAAAGCAAAACAAGCCCCTTTGGGCCCAGAATGTTGTTTGTATGAGTTTTATTTGAACAAAACTGAACCCGTCATTGAGTAAAAATGAGTTAAATCTTACATCAGTGTTGCTCAGACCTGATTGTCTTCCAGTGACCTGCACTGACAGGTGAAAAGATACAGTATTATTACCACATCAGTCAAGACAGAGACACTTAGACTTCAAATGGACTCCACAAATGACCCAATGTCATGAGTTATGATAGTTATCAGAGGAAATGTATTGGTGTGATAAAATGATATGATTTCATTAGAGATGGAGTTGGGTAGAAGGTGAAGAGACTTACAGTGTGAGGTTGTATAGAAGTTTTTGGTTCACACTAAAGTAAAGGCCTGCACAGAGACTGAGGGTTAAACAGGAAAAGCCCTGTTTCCGCTAAGCTATCAGACAGCATTCATGTAGGAAACACACATCTGTCATAAGCTATCATTCATGAGTCTGTGTGTGTGTGTGTGTGTGTGTGAGTGTGTGTGTTCTCTCTGTATGAAGTGACTCTCTGTCCTCTCCCCATCTCTAAATCTCCAGTCCAGTCCAAACTGGGATTCAATTTGTTTTCACCAGTGTGTAGGTGACATATGTCATTTGGAGGGAAGTTTCGAAATCTGTTTATGAAAGAAAAATTCATTCAGTTCAAAAGTTCATCAGTGTATGAGAATGTTCTTTCCAGGAAAAGTTTACTAAGAGTAGTATGAGACCCTCATTGAAGACTTAGAACACACACACACAAACACACACACACACACACACACACACACACACACACACACACACACACACACACACACACACACACACTTACCATCATTCTTCTGTTCTGTTTTATCATGTTGTGTCTCTGACCTGTGGTGTATAAACAGTATATTGAAAAGAATATTGACAGGTACATTATATTCTAAATGTACTTTATATAATACAAGGCTCTGAACTTATATTGTACTATGTTACAGTGCTTTCGTATTGGGCGTAGTGTGTGTTAAGTATATTGTATTGTATGTGGTGTGTGTTGTTTATACTGTGTTGTATTATATTGTGTACTTGGTCTATACATGGTGTATTGTGTATTCTATTAAATTAAGTCGAGAAGAACAGACATGAATAAGAATTTTACTGTAGCAGTTATAAATGACAAATGAAACTATAATCTTTAAGGGGTTTGAATATGGTCTCTGTAATGATAAACACATTCATAATGATGTAAGAGAGAATAAAAGACTCACTGAGTTTTCCTACAGTAGAAGACCAGACCAACAGACACTGTCACTAGAACAATAATCCCCCCACTGATGACTCCAGTGATGACTCCTCCAGAGAAGATCTCCTCTCCTCCTCCTCTGACAAACCCATTCACTGCACAGAGACATGACAAACATCTTACACAGAATCTCTTCAGTATGAAAATCACACAACACACAACATACTGGAGCATATTTATCAAGCTGTCTTTGAAAACGTTTTGTTTTAAATCCTTTCACCTGTTAAATGATGGTGAACTGTTGTGTTGAGTGAGGTGACACTGTTCCAGGCTGTGCAGGTGTAATTCCCACTGTGTGTGGAGTCAATCTTCTCTATGGAATATGAGGCTATAGTTTCTCCTGTTTCTCTTCCATTCAACATCCAGATGAAGGAGGCAGGAGGTGTGGATTCAGCAGAGCACGTCAGAGTCACCTTTGACCCCACCTCCACCTCATTCTGTCCACTGATGGATACGCTCTCTGGTCCATCTGAAACACAGGGGCATCAGGGGATGGTGTTAATCTGTTAATATAATCAGTTCTATCGTCTCTGTTACTCTATTCATTTCTATAGTGTATGTGTAGGTGACTTATCATCAGTAAAGTGAATGTGTGTGACACTCACAGTTGACAGTCATTGTGTAGGTTGCAGTGTCAGAGCTGACAGGGTTACTGAGTCTACACTGGTATTCTCCACTGTCTGATCTCCTCACTGGACTGATGGACACTGATCTCAGATCAGAAGAGAAGATGATGATGTTGACAGGAGACAGAGGTTGACCATCCTTCATCCATTCTGTGGTGATGTTGGGTCCAGTTCCCTCACAGGTTAAATTAGCAGAACTTTGATCTTCTATTAGGGGTTGTGCTGGACCAGTGAGGGAAACTCCAGATATTCTTTCTGTAGGAGAAAAAATAAAAAAAAGTCCTGATATGTATACAACATCATAGAAACAAAATGTAAAAACCATTTCATGTTACACATACACAAGCTTCCTGTTTTTCAGAGCAATTTCTTCAACTAGACAGTGTGAAAGAGTGAGATATGTATCCAAAGTCACTACTAATTACTGCTTTAAACAGGAAAATTCAGGTTTGTGGTTAAAAGTGTGGAGGACATCGTTTTTTCCCCTGTTTCATCTGTATGATAAGAAATAAGTTTTGTTTTGGAAGGTTTCTCTCAACGACTGAAAATACATGAAGCCTGACAGATGAAATGGGAAAACATTATTTTGTTTCTACAAACACATGTTCCCATTATGACTGATATTATGGCAACTAACTGCACATTCACCATGATTTTAAAACTCTCCACAATAACCGTTAAAACAGAATAAACACAGGGCCATGTTCAATCAGACAACCACATTTGATGAGGATCAGTCTAATTTTGTATCTAATAATGAATTATACATACAGCCGCTTCAAAGAGACGCACAGCTACTGACTGAACAAAGACACACACAGCTACTGACTGAACAAAGACACACACAACTACAGACTGAACAAAGACACACACAACTACTGACTGAACAAAGACACACACAGCTACTGACTGAACAAAGACACACACGGCTACTGACTGAACAAAGACACACACAACTACTGACTGAACAAAGACACACACAACTACTGACTGAACAAAGACACACACAGCTACTGACTGAACAAAGACACACACAGCTACAGACTGAACAAAGACACACACACAGCTACTGACTGAACAAAGACACACACAACTACTGACTGAACAAAGACACACACACAACTACTGACTGAACAAAGACACACACAGCTACAGGTGATTGAGCCATCTTATTATAACAGAGTGTCAACACTAAAAGAACCAGAAAAGTCAGGATCTGGCAGAACCAGAGGGAAAAGCCTGCAAGAGCAGCCATTTCCTGATTTGACAATAACGACATTTTGGACTGACATTCTGAAATGAGGAAACCTTATTTTCACAAACTGTTTAAATAATAGTAACAAACTATAGTAAATAGTAAAAAAGTTCTGCTGGAAAACACAAAAAAGTTGCCACACAACCAAGACCACAAAGCTTACATGTGTTTCTGATTTTTAATTACAAAAAGCATTTTGATTATTAAACAGTTTATTAACCCCCCAGTTTAATGTTGTTCATGTTTTGAGTCCATGATGTAAATGTTTCTTACCAAACACGTCCAGTGTAGTTTTGCCTGTTGATTCTGGATCTTCAGAAGTTTTCCTTATGGTCACTGTGTACTCTCCACTGTCACTCACAGTCACATTCAGTAACTCTAATGAACCAGTGTGTCTGTCCAGTCTGACTCTGTCACGGTAAACAGGTTCTGAAAAGGTCTTACTAGGAGATGAGGTAACAATATTTACTCCATTAAATGTCCACCTGACAAATCTGAGTCGTTCTGTGGACACGACATTTGTTTTGAACAGAACACGTCCTCCCACTGCTCCATACACAGGTCCAGGAGACAACAGAGCAGGACAAGTCAGTAAGAGACCTGAGGAGATAACAGAGCAGGACACGTCAATAAGAGACCTGAGGAGATAACAGTGCAGGACAAGTCAGTAAGAGACCTGAGGAGACAACAGTGCAGGACAAGTCAATAAGAGACCTGAGGAGATAACAGTGCAGGACAAGTCAATAAGAGACCTGAGGAGATAACAGTGCAGGACACATCAATAAGAGACCTGAGGAGATAACAGTGCAGGACAAGTCAGTAAGAGACCTGAGGAGACAACAGAAATACAGTTCCCCATTATCAGTCTAACTGATGACATACTGGTGTTAGTTTAAATAAATCTAAACATTTAAATAAATTAAAATTAAAATTAATTCACTAAAATGAAAGCAACTATAAATATGAAATAGTGAATTGTACACAATGAATATGCTAATTTAGAAAGATGAAGAAAAACAATATGCAAATACAGTGTGCTGAAATTAGAATCACATCAAAGTCAGAACAGGACACAATAAAAACATTATTCGAAGTTAGTGGGTGTGGTTACTGGCGTTTAACATTTAGAGAAGACTGATTTAAAATTTATCCTATGTTTCATATTTCACTACACATGGATTGCTTTCATAGGCTCGCGAGTTTACTGTGTTAAGACCTAAAACTGAGATGTCTCCGACGCTCACAGGAGAAAAAAATCTGTTTCAGTCACTTTGTATCTCAGTTTTCATAAATTATATGTGGACACTACATGGATACAACACGCTTTCAAAACGTTTAATCGCGGCTATGCGAGCGCACACTGGACGGATTTCTCTCCGATTACAACTGGTCGAGTCTGATAAACACCAAGTATAAATCGAATCCATGTGGTTCAGTTTATCCATAACTCTATCACATATTATGTACATATTACGTTGTATATCTTTGCTTATGTGCTCCGCGCATAACTAATTAGCACGCTAGAAACATGATCGACTTTATATGTGAGCTACAGCTGGTCTGTGACTGATGAAGTCTTAGCGCACCATCAGGTCCTGGAGGAATTCAGTTACACTTTTATTTGGACACCATTCATAGAGTGGAAACAGACGGTATCGCCAAAGATCGTGGAGATCAAGTTAGGCCGTATCAGTCTAAATAACCACACAATTATTGCGTAAATATGATAGTTTTTCCTACCATTAAAGCAAAGCCAGGAAAGAATCAAACACTTGACGTCAAAGTCCATTTGGAGTGCTTTCACTGGCGGTTTAGTTCCAACCCGAGTGTGTCCTCAGTTTCTACTCAGTGTTTAGCTTGTGCTCTCTCTCTTAGATATAAACGGATGGCACGCGTAGACAAGAGCCACCCAATCCTTAGTGCCTTAACTGACAGTATCTGATGGGGAAACCAGTGTTTTAAATGTACTGAGAATGAAAAGAAACAAAAAATTTCCTAAACTTTTAAGAGGGAACTCTGGACACGATGACACTGGGAAGCAAGCTGTTGTTCTCGGAGTTGTGTTTCTTTAATAAAGATAATCAAAATTACATGATTAATCATTGTCTCATATTTGTAATAAAAAAAAATCAAAATAGTGCCCTCTACAGGTTCTATTTTTTTTTCTTTGATGCAGAGTTCAGTTTGACATGTTCACCCTGCAGAACACTCACTACTAGCCTGCTGAACACTGTATTAATATTGATAGCCGGGCGTGTCAGTGTGAAAGGCGGAAACTCTGACATCTGTGCGTAACAGTTATAGCCAGTATTAAATTTGCAAATATTGAATATTAAATTTGTTTGCAACGTCTGCTATCAGAAACAGCCTGAAAAGCACTCTTCAAACACTGAATCAAGGATCCATTTTTTTGCTCACTGGTATTCCTCAGTGCAGATGATATGGAATGCAGGATTACTGACTAATCTTAAAGCGTCCGTTACGTATCCGAATAATGAATCTCCCTCTAATACACGATTTAAAGTGACATTAGAATCAGGTCTGGATTACACTGCCCTCATGTGGTTTATTATGTGAAATTCACTCAGCGTTTGCACTAGTGCTACAATCAGTAAGTACACAATATTCAAATTGTAAATAAAATTACTCCTAGTTTCTATTCTTCTGTGAGAGGATTTTTATTATTTTCTTAAATATTTTGTCTTTGTAAAAGAAAGTGAGTAAACTAAAGGATGGTAAAAAGTCACAGCGTTCACATTCAGTTTCTCAATACCAGTGTGTCTCTCAGCTTACACAATGAGCAGCCTTTAACTGAATACATTAACAGCTCAATAAAGTATTTCCTCTGATATGCAGGATAGTAACAAAGTCTAAGGGCAGAGTTTGTGTCAGCGGGAATCAGGGGGCTTATTGAGGAGTTCTACTGCTGCAGGGAAGGAGTTGTTTTTTTGGCACATGGTTCTGGTCTCAGTCTCTTGGGGGAAGCTGAGCCATGCCTGAGGTTCACTAGAATCTCCACTGTCTTCAGAACGTTGAGCTCCAGTTTGTTCTGGGTGCACCAGGTCAGCAGATGGTCAATTTCCCACCTGTAAGTGGGCTCATCACCACCAGAGTCCGATGAGGGTGGTGTTGTCCATAAACTTCAGGAGCTTGAGGGATTCGTGACTGGAGGTGCAGCTGTTAGTATACAGGGAGAAGAGTAGGGGGGACAGGACGCAGTCTTGAGGGGAACCAGTACTTATGGTCAGGGGGTCGGAGACGTCACCACCTTACCAAACCTGTATTTTGCTTCTTTAAACATATTCCAGTCCCCACTCCTGAAAGCCTCTTCTTTATCCAAACATAGCTGTTTGAGTTTAGCTGTGAACCAGGGTTTGTCATTGTTATAACTCACCCTGGTGCGTGTTGGAATACTGCTGTCCTCACAGAAGCTGATACGTGACATCACAGCCTCAGTGGACTCATCCAGGCTATCATTTGCAGACCTGAAAATGTCCCAATCAGTGCGGTCCAAGCACGCACGCAAATCCTCCACTGCATCACTGCTTCACACTTTTGACCTCCTCACAACAGGTTTAGAAAGTTTCAATTTCTGCCTATTTTCCGGAATCAGATGGAGCATCGCGTGATCGGAGCGAGCCAGTGCAGGGCGAAGCACGCCGTGATAAGCATTTTCAGGTATTTCTGATCGAGACAGGACACGTTGCAACCAATTTTGAAATTTGATGTTTGCAAATTTAACTCTATTACTGTTACGAACAGATGTCACAGTTTTCCCCTTAAACACAGATATACCTGACTATCAATATTAATACAGTATTCAACAATGAGTATTCTGCAGTGTAAACATGCCCGCAGCAAACTGAACTGAAAAAAAGTAATAGAGCCTTTAGGGGGCACTCTATTCATTTTTGTTATGAAGATGAGACAATGCTTTATCATGTAATTTTATTATGTAATCTTTACTGAAGAAACACAGCTCCGTGAACAAGAGGTTGCTTCCCAAACTGTGTCATCGTGTCCAGAGTTCCCTCTTAAAAGTTTAGGAATTTTTTTGTTTGTTCTGATTCTCAGTACATTTAAAACACTGGTTCACCCATCAGGCACTGTCAGTTCAGGCAGTGAGGACTGGGTGGTTCTTGTCTACGCGTGCCGCACGCTATTATCTAAGAGAGAAAGTACAAGCTAAACACTGGGTAGGAACTCTTGGTTGGAACTAAACCGCCAGTGTAAGCACTCCGAATGGGCTTTGACGTCAAGTGTTTGATCCTTTCCTTGCTTTGCTTTAACGGTAAGAAACACTATTATATTTACGCAATGACTGTATGGTTATTTAGACTGATATGGCCTTACATGATCTCTGTGTCCACACTGTGAATGGTGTCCAAATAAAACCGCAGCAGAATTCCTCCAGGACCTGATGGTGCGTTAAGACTTCATCACTTACAGACTAGCGGTAGCTCACATGTAGAGTCGATCATGTTTACAGTGTGTCATTTAGTTATGCGCGGAACAAAGCAAAGCAAAGCAAAGTTACACAACGTAATATGTACATAATATGTGATAGAGTTATGGACAAACTGAACCACATGGATTCGATTCATACTCTGTATGTATCAGACCAATTGTAATCGGAGAGAAATCCGTTCAGTTTCTGTTCACATCCGCGCGATTAAAGGTTCTGAAAGCGTGTTGTATCTATGTAGTGTCCGCATATAACATATGACAACTGAGATACAAAGTCACTGAAACAGATTTTTTTTCCCTCTGAGCGTCGAAGCCATCCCAGTTATTCACGAGTCAATTTCAACGGGAACTTTGTGGTTATTGCGGAGAAGGAATTGCTCTTTTGAACGTTTTATGTATGTCCACATATGTCCACATACGGTTCTACACCAACTCTGGAGGTTTTTGGTCAGATCAGGACGTCCCTGAAGAGTCCGCACGTGCCCAGTTTGATCGGATGTCATCGCAGGTAGCTTGAGATCTGATCACAGAATATATTATACTCCACCAACGTACGCTTGCCATATGTAGAGGGCACATGTTTATCATAAGGCTACTGCATTACCTCTAATTATTATTATGAATTTGACTCATTAATCTACGCTAATTGTGCAGATTATTGTTATTCATTCTAAGCAGCAGTTCATTTGACAAAATTATGTCCAAATAAAAACAAACAAATCAACAAATTAGGCTAAATTGTATCAGCCTACCAAGTGCAAGTTTTGTGGGGCGCTGAACTGACATCGTGCCGCTCAATGGCAACCCGAGGTTTGGTAGATCTCTGTAAGATGTTTATACATCGACGTCTTGTTTGTTCTACAATTTGCCGACATTAATTACATTTCTGCCCAGACGGCACACATAGGCTATCTACTGACTGTGGTGGTATGATGTACACTCTGAACACGCTGGGTTAGAAAACCTGCAGACGGAGTTATTTGGCCATGGGCATCAGTTTGTTTTGAGAAGTGCTGGGCTCAACAGCGGTTTCGACGCGTTCACTTCAGTGGGCCATATGCTGCCCATAAGTGTAAACGGCATCCCTTTTTAAGGATCACTTTCAAAAGCTGCTTGCGCTTTTAATGTGTGTTACAATGCTACATAGTGTTTTGAAAGAGCTGTACCCGACTCAGAATTTTGTCAGTCTAATCGGATTTGGCTGTTCAATACGAATATTACACTATTCGTTCCTTTTTTTTCATATATATCTGGCAATTAGAAAATCCACTGAGTTTCAGTGACGATTTCGACGACATTAGTATAGTCATATGCAACAGAGTCATGGGGACATATTTTTGATAATTTAAAATCGATAAAAGACAGCAGCATAAGGAGACAGGCGGCACACATGTATTTCTGTTTAAATCAAGCTCTTATCGCCTAATTTGTTCTCAGTTTCGCTTTAAACATAAAAAAACGTGTAGCCAAAATGAATAAACAAATGAAACAGTTCAAAATAAATTCACGGCCTTGCCCGCTATGAAATAATTTCTCGTCTTCAACAGGATAGGCTTATTAGGCCTTACTTCAGTTTTAGCATAATGCGTAAATCTTAAGTGTAACCGAATAAATAAGCAAGTTAAAGAATCGCAGTTTAAGATTTTTTGAAAGCCACAGCCGACAAGTTAGCCTGTGTCTGTTAAGCACACCACCTATTCATGTTTTCCCAAATAATGAGACCGACCGTGTTAGGCCTGTGGGTCGCTACTCCAAGCCATACGGCAGCACGTTACTGACAATATAACCTAACCTTGCATTGCGAGAACATTGTTGCGAAACATAACTTGAAGAAGAAACTGACATACAAAATCACGTTTACAGACTCTTAAAAAAATCAAATACGCTTTGTGCTAACCAAACGAATCAACCTTTACATGTTTTCCTTTAACTGCTAATTCGTAAGTAAACGAAACTGCATCTGAATAAGTGAGTTTCAAGAATGTCTATGCGTCAGGCATAAAAGAGTGCACAGCAGTAACGTAAGTGTTTGGGTTTAGATTTACTGATCAGTAAGCATGTTGGGTCTCTCTTTTAATGACATGATATGGACCAACGTAATTTTGTTCATTATTAAGTTCAACTGACTAAAGGTTTTCTAAAAGTGGAGGGGATGACATGGGTCACGACAAAAAGTGGTGGTGACGCTGTGCAAATATTGGATAGAACACACGTTTGGTAGTTTTAATCCAGCTTGGTGGTTTATACAGGTTAACTATTGTATTGGGTGGCTGTTTTTTTGTTTGTTTATTTTTGTTTTTGTTTTTGTTGGATGTCTGGTTGTTTGTTTATGTTTATCTATGTGATTAATAATAATTGTATTCTTAATATTATTGTTGTATTATGAATGGCATATGACTTGACACATTGTCCAGATGCTGTATAAAATATACATTTACTTATTATTCATTACAATTATTTATTACACTGCACTTTTATAGAATGTATCTGAACTGGCAAAAAACACACACACATACATACATACACACACAGACACACACATACATACATACATACATAAAAGTACTGTACAGAGAGATAAGCTGTTTGATTAATTTTTCCTCTCATTACGAAACATTATTTAATTATGAAAGCAATCCTAGCATGTGTAGTGGAATATTAAACAGGTAAGCTTTAAATCAGTCTTCTCTAAATGTTAAATACCAGTAACCACACCAACATCTGTTAAACCAGACCACATAGAAAAATTATTTTATTAAACTAATATCATTATGTCATCAGTTAGACTGATAAAGATGAAAATGTCTGTCTGTTGTCTCCTCAGCTCTCTTATTGTCTTGTCCTGCACTGTTATCTCCTCAGGTCTCTTATTGACTTGTCCTGCACTGTTATCTCCTCAGGTCTCTTATTGACGTGTCCTGCACTGTTATCTCCTCAGGTCTCTTATTGACGTGTCCTGCTCTGTTATCTCCTCAGGTCTCTTATTGACTTGTCCTGCTCTGTTGTCTCCTGGACCTGTGTATGGAGCAGTGGGAGGACGTGTTCTGTTCAAAACAAATGTCGTGTCCACAGAACGACTCAGATTTGTCCAGTGGACATTTAATGGAGTACATATTGTTACCTCATCTCCTAGTACGATCTTTTCAGAACCAGTTTACCGTGACAGAGTCAGACTGGACCCACACACTGGTTCATTAGAGTTACTGAGTGTGACTGTGAGTGACAGTGGAGAGTACACAGTGACCATAAAGAAAACTCTTAATGATCCAGACAAAACTACACTAGACGTGTTGGGTAAGAATCACTGCATCAACACACTGGTCACATCCTCCTTCTTTATTTAACCAATCATAACTCTCACCAACCTCATTTACATATTACATTAATTTATTCATGTTTAATATGTAAATGAATGGGGGTAATGTTGATTCAATAACTGACTACACTCAACTTGAACATGACATTACATACAGTCTGTCACTGACTACACTCACATGACAGAGAGATGATGTTTATATGACATTACATACAGTCTGTCACTGACTACACTCACATGACAGAGAGATGATGTTTATATGACATTATATACAGTCTGTCACTGACTACACTCACATGACAGAGAGATGATGTTTATATGACATTACATACAGTCTGTCACTGACTACACTGACTGCACTAACATGACAGAGAGATGATGTTTATATTGTGTATGATGTTTATATTATTTATATAATATTATATATGTTCATTGCTGTGTTAGACTCTTCCTCACTGTGACCAAACTCTGAGCAGGTTTCTCACTTCACACTAACAGTCTGGTCACTTTCTCATTCCTCTCCAACCTGATAAAAAACTGAACTTTGACTAAATCATTTTAATAGTTAATCCTTAGTAATCATTCATAATGAATATAAATGTCATCTATTAAATATCCATTCTCAGCCCCTCAGTGTCAATTTTCTACAGTGTGTTCAAAGCCAAACTTTCTCTTTCCCTCCTGAATCTGTTTTCAGTGAATAATATTTTTTTTCTCCTACAGAGAGAATATCTGGAGTTTCCCTCACTGGTCCAGCACAACCCCTAATAGAAGATCAAAGTTCTGCTATTTTAACCTGTGAGGGAACTGGCTCCATCATCACCACAGAATGGATGAAGGATGGTCAACCTCTGTCTCCTAGCAACAGCATCATCTTCTCTGCTGATCTGAGATCAGTGTCCATCAGTCCAGTGAGGAGATCAGACAGTGGAGAATACCAGTGTAGACTCAGTAACCCTGTCAGCTCTGACACTGCAACCTACACAATGACTGTCAACTGTGAGTGTCACACACATTCACTTTACTGATGATAATTCACCAACACAGACACATAAATGAATAGAAAACAGAGACAGTAGAAATGAATAGAAAACAGGGACTATAGAAATGAATCAAATAACAGAGACCACCCACATAGTGTCAGTCTATGGTAAGTGTGACAGACATTCACTTCACTGATGATAAAGTAACAGACCATTCAGTCTGAACACAGTGGGACTGGTGTTCAGGACTCCTGATGGAAAAACCACAGAGTGTAAAGTCAGTGTCCACACACTGATTTTCTCATACTTTGGTTCTGTCAGCTTGGCATTGGTTAAGTTTAGTTTGTGTTTACAGTAACTATGACAACAGGAGGGTTCTATAGGACTGTGACATCATCACTGAAGATCATTGTTATTCTGGTGGCCACAGTGTTCCTCATCAGGAGGTCAGAGACTCTACCATGTCATCTTAGGACACCATCACCTGTAGTCAACACATGCTCCATCACTCTCTACAGCTTATCAAAACACCATCAAAATATTCATATCTGTCATCTTTATCATTCATTTACACTGGAATGTAATGTTCTATTAAATTATTGCCACTAATATTGTTGTTGTTGTTGTTTTTCATTTTTAATATTTTATTTTTAACGTATTTTCTCAGATAGATGACATCCCCAGACAGGGACATGCACCAGCGTAAACCACACAGACTCGTGTTTGGTATTCAGATAAAGGTTGCTTATTTATGTTTATTGTTTATAGTCAGGGTCAGTGGTGTTCTGCTCATACATGAATAGAAACAGACCTACAAGCATCGTTTGGCATCACTGATAGTGAGAGTTGGAGATAAAAGTTCAGGCTGATCGTTACTTGGCAACTCGTTACTCCCTCAACTCTGACATTACAGGATATGATGTCATGAGTTAGTATATGAATATGTACATTACACATTAATGTCTTAAAGACACAGTGCACAATTTGACTGTTACAAATTCACACTTTATGCATAGTATACAGTCATAAATATGTACGATAATGCTTATTTCAAATGCATATTTAATTAATACATGCAAACAGTTCAATCTTTTCAAACCATGAGTCATGAGTCTGTCATTCATTAAAATCAGGAACAGATGACAGCTCCATTACACAGTAACACAGTTTGTCTTATCACTGCTATGAGTCTGTCATTCATTAAAATCAGGAACAGATGACAGCTCCATTACACAGTAACACAGTTTGTCTTATCACTGCTATGAGTCTGTCATTCATTAAAATCAGGAACAGATGACAGCTCCATTACACAGTAACACAGTTTGTCTTATCACTGCTATGAGTCTGTCATTCATTAAAATCAGGAACAGATGACAGCTCCATTACACAGTAACACAGTTTGTCTTATCACTGCTATGAGTCTGTCATTCATTAAAATCAGGAACAGATGACAGCTCCATTACACAGTAACACAGTTTGTCTTATCACTGCTATGCTGATGACACCCAGCTGTACCTGTCCCTCCCCCCAGAGGACACCACAGTCTCAGCACTCATCTCTGTATGACTCTCTGACATTACAGCCTGGATGAGAGAAACACCACAACCTACTCCACCTGTCACAGACACAACTGACATTACAGACACCATAACCAACTCCACCTGTCAGAGACACAAGTGACATTACAGACACCATGACCAACTCCACCTGTCACAGACACAACTGACATTACAGACACCACAACCAACTCCACCTGTCACAGACACAACTGACATTACAGACACCACAACCAACTCCACCTGTCACAGACACAACTGACATTACAGACACCACAACCAACTCCACCTGTCACAGACACAACTGACATTACAGACACCACAACCAACTCCACCTGTTACAGACACAACTGACATTACAGACACCATAATCAACTCCACCTGTCACAGACACAACTGACATTACAGACACCACAACCAACTCCACCTGTCACAGACAGAACTGTTGGTCACCTTCAGTTCATCACAGCTCAGCTCATCTTCACAACCTCCATCAAAGTCCTCCAGAAACTTACAGTTGATGGTAGACAACCTGCCTGACCCCACTGACCTCATCTCAGTTACCACATGATCTTACAGATTGACCCTGTACAATGTCAGGAAAATCAGACCATTTCTGACAGAATATGCAGCCCAACTGCTTGTCCAGACACTTGTCATCTCAAGACTGGACTACTGGAACTCTATCCTGGACAGTGTACTGTCATGTTCTACCAAACCACTGCAGATGATTCAAAATGCTGTGGTATGTCTGGTCTTCAATCAGCCGAAACAAGAAGACGTCACAAACCTCTTCATCTCCCTCCACTGGGTCCCTGTGTCTGCCCAAATCAAGTTTAAGTCCCTGCTGCTGGTTTTCAGATCAACCAGTGGAACTGTTCCTACACACATGGGCTCCCTCATCAGGACCATCCCACCCACTACAGTCTGTAAGGGAACAGTGTTTAGTGATGTCATCACTGCACAGCAGAAAGTCACAAACTGGACTCCTCTCATGAGTGGATCCTTCATGGTGGAATGAGTCGCTCAATGCCATCCTGTCATCTAATTCCCTCATAATCCTCAAGAAGCATCTAAAGACTGATCTTTTCCATGAAACTTTCACTTCCGCAGCTATGAAGTAACTCACCCCCCAGACTTGACCCCCACCTACTGACTGACCCCTACCTACCAAATGACCCCTAAATACTGACTGACCCCTAAATACTGAATGTCCCCTAAATACTGAATGACCCCTAAATACTGACTGTCCTCTACCTACTGACTGATACTGACTCAGATGTTCTGTATTATTGTATGTACTGTATTATTTGTTTCTCTGTGATGTATGTGACCTGACACTCCCTCATAAATACTCTTTTTTGATGCTTTATACTGTCCTGTGTGTATTTACTTTTATGATGTAGATTTCCTGACATGCGATGGTGAGTATAACTCAGTATATATTTCTGAGGTACTTTATGATGGAAGGTAAACTATGGCTTTAGATTACATTATAACAAACCTGCTTTGTTCTTATAGCAGAAGTCTAGTTGTTGTGTTGATCATTGTTCACAGTATTCCCACTATTAGTGTTGTCTCTTCTCTCACACTTATAATCCCATGACTGTTAGCACTGTTTCTACTTGTGTGTCAGTGTAGAGGACGTGACATGTTTAGTCCACAGGGGGGCGCTGATGTAATGAGATTCCTTTTCTACTCCATTCTACACAACATGTTTACTCTGTGCAAAGAGAGGCTGATTTGATTGTTTGTCTTTTTCAGAGGGAAAGTACCCTGTCGCTTTTCCTAACATTAAATCATTTCAGCTGTTTTATGAGGGAAAATTTTTAATCCCTAATCCTAAATGGAGCCCATGTCATATGTCTGACAGTGTCTTGTAGATTATATCATCAAACAAACCAACTACCTGCCCTCTGGACCCAGGTCCACTGTCTGTCTTCTCAATGTTCTCTCCTGATGTTCTCTCTTTCACTACAGCTTTAATCAACTCACCTTAGACCTGATCCCATTACCCTCAACTCACCTTAGACCTGATCCCATGACCATCAACTCACCTTAGACCTGATCCCATGACCCTCAACTCACCTTAGACCTGATCCCATGACCCTCAACTCACCTTAGACCTGATCCCATGACCCTCAACTCACCTAAGACCCGATCCCATTACCCTCAACTCACCTTAGACCCGATCCCATTACCCTCAACTCACCTTAGACCCGATCCCATGACCCTCAACTCACTTTAGACCTGATCCCATGACCCTCAACTCACCTTAGACCTGATCCCATGACCCTCAACTCACCTTAGACCTGATCCCATGACCCTCAACTCACCTTAGACCTGATCCCATTACCCTCAACTCACCTTAGACCCGATCCCATTACCCTCAACTCACTTTAGACCTGATCCCATGACCCTCAACTCACTTTAGACCTGATCCAATGACCCTCAACTCACCTTAGACCCGATCCCATTACCCTCAACTCACCTTAGACCCGATCCCATTACCCTCAACTCACCTTAGACCTGATCCCATGACCCTCAACTAACTTTAGACCTGATCCCATGACCCTCAACTCACCTTAGACCTGATCCCATGACCCTCAACTCACTTTAGACCTGATCCCATTACCCTCAACTCACCTTAGACCTGATCCCATTACCCTCAACTCACTTTAGACCTGATCCCATTACCCTCAACTCACTTTAGACCTGATCCCATTACCCTCAACTCACCTTAGACCTGATCCAATGACCCTCAACTCACTTTAGACCTGATCCCATGACCCTCAACTCACCTTAGACCTGATCCCATGACCCTCAACTCACCTTAGACCTGATCCCATGACCCTCAACTCACCTTAGACCTGATCCCATGACCCTCAACTCACTTTAGACCTGATCCCATGACCCTCAACTCACCTTAGACCCGATCCCATTACCCTCAACTCACTTTAGACCCGATCCCATTACCCTCAACTCACCTTAGACCCGATCCCATTACACTCAACTCACCTTAGACCCGATCCCATTACCCTCAACTCACTTTAGACCTGATCCCATGACCCTCAACTCACCTTAGACCTGATCCCATGGCCCTCAACTCACCTTAGACCTGATCCAATGACCCTCAACTCACCTTAGACCTGATCCAATGACCCTCAACTCACCTAAGACCCGATCCCATTACCCTCAACTCACCTTAGACCCGATCCCATTACCCTCAACTCACTTTAGACCTGATCCCATGACCCTCAACTCACCTTAGACCTGATCCCATGACCCTCAACTCACCTTAGACCTGATCCCATGACCCTCAACTCACCTTAGACCTGATCCCATTACCCTCAACTCACCTTAGACCCGATCCCATTACCCTCAACTCACTTTAGACCTGATCCCATGACCCTCAACTCACCTTAGACCTGATCCCATGACCCTCAACTCACCTTAGACCTGATCCCATGACCCTCAACTCACTTTAGACCTGATCCCATGACCCTCAACTCACCTTAGACCCGATCCCATTACCCTCAACTCACTTTAGACCTGATCCCATGACCCTCAACTCACCTTAGACCCGATCCCATTACACTCAACTCACCTTAGACCCGATCCCATTACCCTCAACTCACTTTAGACCTGATCCCATGACCCTCAACTCACCTTAGACCTGATCCCATGACCCTCAACTCACCTTAGACCTGATCCAATGACCCTCAACTCACCTTAGACCTGATCCAATGACCCTCAACTCACCTAAGACCCGATCCCATTACCCTCAACTCACCTTAGACCCGATCCCATTACCCTCAACTCACTTTAGACCTGATCCCATGACCCTCAACTCACCTTAGACCTGATCCCATGACCCTCAACTCACCTTAGACCTGATCCCATGACCCTCAACTCACCTTAGACCTGATCCCATTACCCTCAACTCACCTTAGACCCGATCCCATTACCCTCAACTCACTTTAGACCTGATCCCATGACCCTCAACTCACCTTAGACCTGATCCCATGACCCTCAACTCACCTTAGACCTGATCCCATGACCCTCAACTCACTTTAGACCTGATTCCATGACCCTCAACTCACCTTAGACCTGATCCCATGACCCTCAACTCACCTTAGACCTGATCCCATTACCCTCAACTCACCTTAGACCCGATCCCATTACCCTCAACTCACTTTAGACCTGATCCCATGACCCTCAACTCACCTTAGACCTGATCCCATGACCCTCAACTCACCTTAGACCTGATCCCATTACCCTCAACTCACTTTAGACCTTATCCCATTACCCTCAACTCACCTTAGACCTGATCCCATTACCTACAACTCACCTTAGACCTGATCCCATTATCCTCAACTCACCTTAGACCTGATCCCATTATCCTCAACTCACCTTAGACCTGATCCCATTACCTACAACTCACCTTAGACCTGATCCCATGACCCTCAACTCACCTTAGACCTGATCCCATTACCCTACAACTCACTTTAGACCTTAGACCAGGTATAGGCAAAGTATGGCCCGAGGGTACGACCTGTTAGTCTTTTTAATCCGGCCCGCCGAACTAATTATATTATTGATGGCGCACTCTCTACTTCACTTCTTCACTTTCCCCTCTGAGCTGTAAAAATGAGCGGACAAAAGAAAAGAAAAGTGGACAGTGAACATATGGTGGACATATGCCAAGAAACTGTTGCGGTTTTCAAAGAATACAATATCAGTCGTCACTTTACCAAGAAGCTAACTATGCTACCAAGCTGTCAACGCAAGAACGGGTGGCTACTGCTCAGAGGTTGACGGCTAATTTACAGACTCAGCAAAAATCTTTTCACCGACAAACTGCGATTCAAGAGTCAAGTGCCAAGGCAAATTTTTGCTGGCATTCAAATTAGCAAAGGCTAGCAAACCTTTCTCTGAAGATGAGTTGTCGAAAGAATGCATGGTAGAGACAGGAGGTCTCTTGTGTCCGGAGAGCAAAGGCAAGTTTAAAAAAATCAAGTTTAAAAAAAGCAAGTTTATAATGCAGGACAGTGACTTGCCGTGTAGAACTGACTGACAAAGATATAGCCAGAGAGTTAAACACTCACTCACTCTCTCACTCATTATCTAAGCCGCTGATTAGGGTCGCGAAAGGCGGGGAAACACCCTGGACAGGTCACCAGTCCATGGCAGGGCAGACACACAGACAAACACACTCACACACACATTGCGAGTTAAACAAAAAGGCGGAATCCTTTAAGTTATATTCACTAGCACTGGGTGAAAGTAACGACATAAAAGACACTCCTAATTTTTATGCGAGGGATTAACGACGCTTTTGAGATAACGGACCATGAGAGGTAAAACGTGGGGAGAGGACTTATATGACTGTTGGGCATCGATGTTTTTCAAAAATGTTAAAAATAATAAATAGGCACGACGACGACTTGAGGTGGCTCTTTTGTCTTTATTGAACAAAAGATAAATTACACAGCACAAGCAGAGAGGAGGTCATCAGAGGCACCCAGACAGAGTCTTGGTGGTGGAAGACTAGGTCTCGATGGTGGAAGACTGAGTCTTGATGGTGAGAGACTGAATCACAAACTCACACACACACACAGATATACCCATGCACACAGGGGCCTTTGACCTTGGCGCCTGTAGATAAAGAACCTCTGAGGCATGAGCGTGACAAAATATATGTACCTGTGAGCTTGCAATCGCGTGTGACCCCTATGTTCACCCCAAAAGAGACCAGAGAGGTCGGGTGGTGGTCAACGTGTTTAGCTAAGCCCCACATCTCCCCCCTCTTAATCATTAAGAAGCCTAATGATTAATACAAATTAATATATACATGCATAAGCTAAATATGTGAATATGTGCTAAGCAAACCATATATCAAACCCTCTTTCGTATAATGGGTGATCAGGCCATTATCCATCTACATCCTTGAATAAGGAGGTCTAACAAATCAATCCGCGTACCATGCATTGAGAATAAACGTCACATTCAAAAAGGCATTAACGGCCTCTTGGCACGCCGATGTTTTGGCTGCAATCGTTCCGAAGTAGTAACAGCCTTGATACCACAACACATGAGTCTCAGGATAAAATACACAAATAGAGCTGCCCCTGTCACTAATGTAAGAACATACAGTGCCTGCTGGGCCATGGGCCAGAGCACCCCAAATAAGCCACTAAACCCACCACTGTTATCACCTTGAATACTCTGAACCCGTGTGCTCAGATCAGAGATGTCACCCATAATTTGTGATAAATTCTGAGAGGGGTCGGCTACGTCAGTACAACATTCTGGGCCTACGACTGAGCATACACCACCCTAGGCAGAGAGTAGATAATCTAGAGCCATACGGTTTTGCAGTATCATCATACGGTGGGACTGCAGTGTGAAGGAAACATCACCTAAAGCAGCGAGAGTGTCATTAGCAAGCTTTTGCACCTCCTGTGACAAAGCTTTAATTTGATCTAAAGACTGCATAACACCATAACTAGGAATTAATGCTCACTTTAGTCCACCATGTTTGTTCACAGGTAAAATGTTCTACACAACCCATTGAATCGTCTGTACTACGGCGATTTCTAGATGTGATTAACATTACCTGTATAGCGATTGGTTTGTTTAAATCAGGATCAGTTTCACGTCGCCAGCTAAAATTACCCTGCATTTTAGATGTAAAAATCAGAGTAATACCAGCAGGTCCATACGTACCATCTGTCAGCGGATCATTATGACCTCTGTACCAGGACGGAATCACTGATGAATACCAGGAATTAGTACCATCAGGGAACAAACACTGACACGGTCTTGTTTCTTTACCTAACCTCTGACTGTTTACAGGTGTAAAATACCAACAGATTCGAGAGGAAGGATGTCTAGCTAATATCACCTGGGAACCACTAACCACACTAAAGGAGCGTTTAACATGCTGACCTGTCCTCAATATGAGCGAATGACCTTGATTCAGTGTGTTAGAGGTGTTAGAAGGTGTAAATGTCTGAAATCTAGGTCTAATAGCAGGTAACAGATAAACCAATGTACACCGACCATTAAAACGAGCTGGTAGTTCGCCATATGTAGTATGCCCACAGAGCCACTGGGTACCAGGAGGGGCTCCTATTCGACAAAAGTGATTGATGGATAGCAGCTTAAACCATGCCATGGAGTCAGTTACACAGCTGGCGACCGATTCGTAGCCATGAACTGGAGCCTTAGCATGAGAGGATACGGTACCATGTATTTCATAAATTTATGAACACTTAGGTCGATAAATTTCACCCAGAGGAGGAGATTCTCCCTCTTGCTGAATACACCAAGAGAAAGTCAAGGGTGTTAGAATGTCAGACATAACTACTGATGGAGCATGAATGGTGTCACACTGTTTAACGCCTGGTTGGCAACATGCACCTACTTCTAGACCTGACATGTTATGACAAGGAGAGAATGTAAACGCTTTGGAGAGCTATGATCAGTGTGTAGAAGGGAACATGTGTCACATTCGGATATCTGATGAGCTACCCATGGAATTCCCGCCCCGACACTCTGAACATGTGGCACACAAACACTACCATTACCATACAATATGTGGCGTGCCTTGGTCAATACACTCTCAAAATAGTTATCTTTCGGATTAAAAGACAACACCAAAGAACAACAAATCATAAACACAACAATGTCAACAATGTGCTTCATGATGAAGGCCGGATGTTTTCCACTCGTCTTCAATCTTCTGGCTGATGTGACCCTTTGTGAGCCGTGGATCAGCAGCGCAGGCTTGCCAGGGAGAGGTTACTAGCACTTCACCTGGTAGCGATGAGTCTTGCCTCGCCTAATTAGCGGGATAAGGAGCAGAAGTGTATGTGAAATACGCTACTGTAGAGCTATGTCTACCCCCTGGACGAATAGTAGTCCACTGACTATGTGGTTTACAATATAAATGACCTGTGTTTAAATCTACATTTAACCAATATGCATACTGAGTAAAGAAGGCGAGCTCTGTTACTCTATCAGCAACCAAATCTGTTAATGGGTTAGGAGTACGTCTAGCTGTCTGTCGGTAAGATGAAAGAAACCCTACTGCTAGAATACAGGGATCTTCAAACCACCGCTTAGCTGCTTTCCCTATATGGATCTGTTGAAGAGCTTGCAGACTCAGGTGACCTGTTAAGCTCAACTCTCGTGGTTTATTCAGACGCGGACACCTTAAGAACCAATCGTGGTACGTTGTCAGAAGGCGTCGATGTATCTCAGGCCTGTAAAACACAGAAAACAGAAACATCTTGGGGAGTAACAACATTCGTCACAACATATATTATTAACCATAAAGTTTTTAAAAATAAGGATGGAAGCTAGTCAAAGTGCAGGTGGAAGCTAAATAGCATTGACAGCTAACTATCTTCACCGTGGGGTGACCCCTGAGCCTCTAAACAACTCAGTTCTTCCCACTGGCTCCTACACTTTGAACACCCTTAATTGGTTTACAATGTGAAGCATGAACCCAACGTTCCTTGCCCTGTACTTTAACTGCTGATGGTGTGACTAATAAGACTGGGAATGGCCCTTCCCATCTTGGTTCTAGACCTGAGCGTGGAAATTTCTTAATCATGACACACTGTCCTGGCACTAAAGAATGTCCCCCCTCTGGTGGCTCTCCCCAGGCCTGCCTAACCTGTGCTTCTGCTGCTGAGACAGCTTTAGTGAGCTCGCAACAGTATTGAAGAAGAGAGTCAGAGAGAAGGTGGACATCAGCTTCGTGTAGATCTGGCGTACCAGGAAGCTTCATTGGTCGTCCTGTCACGATTTCAAAAGGGCTAAGTCCTGTTGTTCGATTGGCTGTCGCTCTCATGCTACAGAGAGCCATAGGAAGAGCATCAACCCATGAGAGTCCTTCCGAGTGCATTTTAGCTAGTCGTGCCTTGAGAACGCCATTGGCCCGTTCCACCATGCCAGACGATTGGGGGTGGTGAGCGCAATGTAACGACCATTGGACACCCAGCAGTCGGCACACTTCCTGACACACTCTTCCTGTGAAGTGTGTTCCTTGGTCTGAATCTATGCTGTCAGGGAGTCCCCATCGGGGAATGATGTCCTGTGCCAGCACTTTAGCTGTGTGAGAGGCTGTCCCTTTCTTTGTTGGATAAGCTTCAATCCATCTGGAGAACTTGTCCACAATGACTAGGACGTCCTGTTTCCCTTTTACCTTTGGCAAGGTAATGTAATCGACTTGCAGCTGCCTGAAAGGTCCAGGCGGTGCATTCGGTCGGAGCATTGGAACTGGAGCTCCGGGAGAAGGGTCATGTTTTTGACAGATGATGCAAGCGTCTTTGATTTTCTGAGCCTCTGCTCTGAAGAGAGGGTTATACCAGATTGAAGAAAATCTTGAGACCATTGCTTTAGGCCCAATGTGGCCGACGCTATGTATCTGCTGAGCCAGATATGGCAAGAAGCAGGAAGGAGCAACGACCTTGTCACCTTTCCTCCACACTAAGTCATCATACAGCTTTGCACCATTCTCCATCCAAGTCCATCGTTCCTCTCGGCTTGAACTGTCTTGCAATTCAGAAATGTGTTTGAGATCGTGGACAATGACATGTCGCAATTCCTCAGTTCTGCTGGTGGGCATTCTTGTGCTGCCACCATTGAAAGTCTCATCCATGTCATTTGGAGCTGAGTCAACATTACTGCTGTCAGAGTTTTCATCACTCGTTTCATCACGTTTTTCATCACTCTTTTCATCACGTTTTTCATCACCCCTCCTTGCGGCAGCTTTAGCAA